>NW_015402908.1:0-3505 GCF_001527695.2 Protobothrops mucrosquamatus
CCTTTAGTTAGTTTTTATTTAATAAAAAAATAACAGTAGAGATCACGTTAAAAGAAGGTAGTGGTGGGCCTTGCATAAAGGGCTTCCCAATTATAATTTGAGATTGTTGTCCCAATTTGCTACTACCACCATTTGTAGAGGACAAATATTTCTTGTCTTGCTCCACATAGAAGCATACTGCTCTTGCTTCATGCTCCCACTCACTACTAGCTACAGTTTGATGGTAACACAACTTACAGAAAATGCTCTATAACTTGTGGCTGACTCAAAAATAAATTATCTTGATAGTGTCCATGCAGCAAAGAAAAAATTAAGGCATTAGACCAGACGTGTCAAACACAAGGCCCGGGGGCCGGATGCGGCCCGCGAAGTGGTTTCATGTGGCCCGCGAAGCCATCCTGGAAACAAGGAATGGCCCCCGCTGCCTTGGCCCTGGCCCAGGTCGGCCGGGAGCCAATATACAATTTTGTGATGGCCATCTATGCTGAAACACATTCAGTCTTAGCTCCACAAGGCCGTCTGGAAACAGCAAGGAACCAGCCCCTGCCGCGTCGGCCCCGCCTCCTGGGTGTATGCTGGGGAGGTGTCACCCTTTGTGAGGAATGAAGAAATGTACCATCGCCTGGAAGTGGCCAGCAAATGGCCCTCACCTACTTCACATATCCGGCTTGATGGGCTCTGCCCTGGTCTCACCCCTTTCTGCCAGAGACCCTCAGATCTGTCCCACTCCTGCCCAGGCCCCACAGGCACCCTTGAAGCGAATGATGTTGAGCTGGCCACGCCCACCCAGTAGGCCACACCCACTCCATTTGAACCCACCCGGCCCCCCAAGGGCAACCGCAATGCTGATGCGGCCCTCAATGAAATTGAGTTTGACACCCCTGCATTAGACCCACATACTGATTTTGATTTACAGGAATTTCAAAATCCCAAAATGAGTTCATGCTGCTGATAAGAGATATCTGTCTCTTCTCTGCAGTCTGCTACTTGGGAGGAAGAAAAAGAAGGGGGTCAAAAAGAAAAAAGGGGGTTTCAGAAAGAGAACTGATATCTTTACCACCTTCTGGTCTGGTTGGGTTCCCTGCTTGACTCAGCTCTGCCTCCCAAATAGTAATTCATGAGGGTATGTGTCCAGTAACAACAGCAGCAACAACAGCAATAAATAAAAATTAAACTCCCAGATGTAATATATCCGGGGTACTACCGTTATTTCCCATGCTCCCAAAGGTATTGAGGCTATTAGAATTCTTTTGGTGGTTTTAACAAAATGTTCATTTAATACTGTTGAGTGGATCACAGACTTAATTAAGATATACTTTGTTTACTCCTAGAATCTGGCATAAGATGGTATGGTCCATGTAAACAGGAGTTCTATTTTAGCATCCTTTTGCAAATGACTGTTTGTTCATTTGTTTGTTATAGGCGTGGCATCTAAAAAAAGGACTTCCATGTATTGTGTCTGTGTGTGTGAGAGAGGGGGGGGGGGACACGGAAGACTCCTGAAAGTAAAAATAAAAAAAGAACTGACTTAAAAATAAACTCTGGAGGAGTCTTTTTCTTAACTTCTCTTTTACTACTTCAGATGTCCAGGGATCTGAAGGAGTATTCAGGTTAATTCCATGTATAAAAAGTGACCAGATTGACAACTGGCTCTTACTTAACCCAGCCATAGGATAGAATCCCTTACCAAATTTTGGAGGGAATCCAAATGGAACATACAGATCTGTCTTCCAATAGAGGGATGGCTGAAAAATTGACATTGCTACCCCAGACTGCTCCTTAAAACAATTGTTTAATTGTGACCAATGGTAGGCTCACACAATTTGTGTTGCAGAGTGTTTTGCCTACACCAGTTGGCTTTCACTTATAGGCAGTTCAATGAATGGGACCATTCACTGCTGATAGAAGGATTGTATGTGCTGAATGGAAAAGTACTCAAGTGTCTCATAGAAATTCACTCTAAGAAATAGTTTTAATACCATATGTCAGATATAGTCAGCCAGAAGTCATAAATATGTGTTGACTATGACATCAACATAGCTTTATTTCTGTGTTAGGGGTTCCTTTGAAATTGTTTGGGAGGAAGGATTTAATTTTTGATTTTCTTTCTAGAGAAGACTAATCCAACATGGCTGAGTTACTCGGCTATAAATTCACAGATTTTCTGGAGGAAAATTTAAACTAAATAGCAGGGGCAGTGAGTTAATTGATACAGAACAACCCTATCCCCGGCAATCTAAAAATTATAGGGCTACCAGTGCATGTAGCATAGATGTGTGTGTGGACAAGAATACCAACCTTGCTGTCAAGCAAAATGAAGGCTCTAATAGCGAGTGCCACACAAAATGCACTAACCAAATAGGTGGTAAGACAATAGGGGAACTCAGGCACCACACAGGTTATGTAGAAAGTAAACACAGGGCCAGTCACAAAGGACTCAAATGTCTATACACCAATGCACAGAGTATGAACAACAAACAAAGTGAACTAGAAATTCAGGTTAATGAGGGCAGATATGATATTGTTGCCATTACGGAAACATGGTGGGATGAAACCCACATATGGAACACACAGCTAGAGGGATTTAAATTATTTAAAAGAAACAGACCAAATAAAAGAGGAGGTGGAGTTGCTCTCTATATAAGAAATAACTACATCTCTACAGAAATATAGCACAACAACGATAAAAACTGTCTTGAATGCATTTGGGTCAATATAAAAGGGGAAAAATGACATTGCCATAGGTGTATACTACAGACCACCCTACCAAACAGGAAATAGATGAACTTTTTGCTAGTCAGCTAACTAAGGTATGTAGGAAGCACATCACAATAGTAATGGGGGACTTTAACTACCCTGATATCAACTGGGACACAAACTCTGCACCAAGTGGAAGATCAAACAGGTTCCTGGCAAACCTAGCAGACAACTTTGTCTCCCAAAAAGTAGAGAAGGGAACTAGGGGATTAGCCATTTTGGATATAATTCTCACTAACAGAGATGAAATGATAGAAGGTGTTGAAGCCATAGGAACCCTGGGAGGAAGTGATCATGCAATATTAGAATTCAACATTATGGAAGCACAAGCAATAGAACACAGTCAAACTAGAGTCTTGGATTTCAAGAGAGCTAATTTCAATAAACTTAGAGAGGGTTTGGGAAGGATTCCATGGATGAGAATCCTCCAGGGGAAAACAACTCAAGAAGCTTGGGAAATTTTGAAAAGTGAGATAATAAAAGCCCAGTCTAGCACAATACCAACAAAGAGGAAAAATAACAGCTCTCAAAAGAAACCAGCATGGCTGAACAAAGAACTCTCTGACAAATTGAAAGATAAAAAGGACAAGTATAGAAAGTGGAAAGAGGGGCACATAACTAAGTCAGAATATCAGCAAATAGCCCGAGCCTGCAAAGATGAAGTGAGGAAAGCCAAGGCTCAAAATGAACTAAGGCTTGCGACCAAAGTCAAAAATAACAAAAAAAGCTTCTTTCAACATGTAAAAAA
>NW_015402909.1:0-3505 GCF_001527695.2 Protobothrops mucrosquamatus
ATGCATTTCATCTTAGAAACCATAGTAAAATCACTGCTTGTGAAACCAAAGAGGCAGTTGAAGAAGGTCCTTGCTTATATTCTGGTCCTCCTAAAGGAAATAAAATTGCTATATTTTTTTAAAATGCTGTATACATTTATGCAATCCACTGGACTGTATATGGAGCATGCAGCTGTTACTATTTCCTGTCCCCCCCCCCCAAAAAATGTATAAAATTCAGATCCAAATGAGAAATAACCACACACAGTTTGGGCGAATTAAACCTTTCTTCTGCTACTTACATTTGAGGATTTTTATCCTCTCACTGAGAGTTTAAAACAAAAATAAATCTTTTTGGGACACCATTATTCCCTCTTTTTCTCTTGTTAATTCTGCATCAGGAAAGGATGATTTCCAAAACTAAATACCTCCCATTAGAAAATTTAAATCTGATTCATACATAGTGGGAAACTAATCAATCACTACACAAAAATAATTCAGAATTGTCTGTTTCCTACTTATAAAACCAAAGGGCAGGATTCATACAACAGATGAACAGGGTCAGTCAAAGGTCCTATATGATGTTTCAAGGCACAGCTAGAAACATGAAAAGGCAGATTTAGCCTCAAACTGTATTGGGATTATTTATGGCCTTAAGCAAGGTCAGTGACATGAAAAAGGCAGATGTAGCCTCAAACTGTATTGGGACTATTTATGGTCAAAAAAACCTTCTCAGCCAGCCATATGGTACAAATGTAAAAAACCGCAGCTGTAGGCTATCACAAATGTTCTGCTTGGTCTGCCTTTCAAAGAAATAAAACATAAATGTAAAAGAATTGAAAGCACAAGATATAGTATTACAGAACTTACTGACAAGGTCTTCCAAATACTGTTGGATGCAGCACCTGAGTTAGATTCATTTCTTCCTGCTTAATGGTGGGGAAAAAAGTGGCCATGGATATATTAAAAGCCTTGCCAGTAGCCTCTTGGTGCCAATATTTATGGGCTATCTAGCACAGTTGAATGATATTGTCTCTGTACTCCCCCAGTGGCAAACCTTGACCCAGTAGTGTGCTGCCAGCTACAAAAATAAGGAGTTATGACTAGGTCAGTGCTGACTAGTTTATAATTTAGGGGACCAGATCCGATCTAAACATAATGTAGATGATCACAAGAGGGCAGCAAAGCCTGAAAAATTTGTGTATCTTTTTGCTGCCATCTAGTGGTACCCTGATGTATTTAAGCCCAAGATCTTGTCACCCGAGCATAGCACCACCTGTGTCATGGTGTGCTGCACATAATAGTTTTCTAAAAGGAGATGTTTCAGCAGTTGTAATCCAAGACATTTGGATATTGAAGAAGTGAGGGCCACCTTTAATCTAAAAATCAGATTACAGATCATTTCTTGGTCTTTAGTGCCAACGGTATTCTGTAACTTAATATGGGACAGGTGGACATTACCTTTTTCTTCACAACTATATCAATTGTGTACTTGCTACAATTCCTTAACCCATCACTTTTGAATTACAAACTCCATGGGGGAAAGACTTTGTGTCTTCCCTTTGCTCATCACTCCAGGCAAATCAAGTTGAACTCTATAAAATGAAGACCTGCCTCCCCCCCTCCAATTGGGATTTATTAGCTTGATTTATACAGGGGTCTTCAAACTTGGCCCTTTTATGACTTGTGGTCTTCAACTTCTCAGTCAGGCTGGCTGAGAAATTCTGGGAGTTGAAGTCCACAAGTCATAAAAGGGCCAAGTTTGAAGACCCCTGATTTAATAGGTGTTCTAAGTGGTTCTCACCCTTCTGATCAATAGCCATTTTAAATATATACATTGTATCTTCTTACTGAGTTTCTAAATATTAGTTGCATTTTAATTCTGAATGCTTTTTAAACAGAAATATGGAATACATACATTTCAGTAGATATTTGATATTGCACAATAATTAATGAATATCTGTGACCCTCACATGTTACTTGTGCAAGTAAAATAAATAAGAATCACAACATAATTAATAATTGAAATAAATAACAATGCTATGATTAGCTGATTTTTGGATAGAGGGCTAGACCCACAAGATTAGCCATCTCATAAGAATCTTTACAGACTTCACTATTCACTTTTGCCTAGGCAAAACAAAAACCAACTTTGATAGTGCTATTTTTTCAGATAGCATGTTTGATGGGAATTCTGTTTTGGGACATGATGTGTTTGAATCAGTTCTGAAACTAAAAAGTCATGTATTTAATTTTAGAAGTCAACTAAATCTGATATACATTATTGATAAGGTTTTGTCAAAGTACTGAAAGGAATACCATTGAAAATAGTCTTCTACCATCACACTTTCCAAACAGCATAGCAGGAAAATATTATATCTGTAATTCCTTACATACCACTAATTCTTGTATTATATTATACCAGTTTCCAGATGTGAGCCTCACAGAGCTCCAAATTTATTAGTGGGGCCGCCCATCTGCCAAAGTGACTGTGGGCCATGTACTCTATTAAGTGTTTAACGTTATTGTTTAATGTATGTGCTCTAGTAACAGTGTTTAGATTTTATCAAATAAAAGTGCTTAATTGATAAATTCCCATATAACGTGAACCTCACCTTCCTTTTCCAAATATTTTCTCCATTTAAATTTATCATATCAGCACATGGAAGCCGAGTTTGAAGTAGGTTAACCATCATAAGGAAATCTTGAAGGGATGTACAGCATTTAAAGAGTATTCAGTTGTAACTGGTACACGACTTAATTAAAAGTCAATTAAGAGTTCCTGTAGCATTGAAGGGAAAACAAAGGCATAATAATGATGTTCCTGAGTGGGAGGAAAACTGTTATGGGTTTTTTTTCCAATGCAGTTCTTTCACCTACTTTGAAATTTGTCATTAAATATTGCATAATAAAATGTAAAGTGAACTTGCAATTAAAAGAGTTAGAAATAATTGGTTGGGCAGTGATACTGGCCACTTTAACTAAAATATCTTAATGATGCTGTGGAATTTAGAAGGCTTCCTTTAAGTCTATTGCCTTTCTGGACTGTTGTGTTCCAGAACCCCTGACTAATTGAATAAGCTGGAAGTTGAAATCCAACAGATCAGAAATCACTGGGAAGGGAATGCTACTCAAGAATACAATTAGAATTCCCTAGAATCTAGCTTACGGACAGTGAATGTGTAACACTTGTCCTAATTTAATTGATAAAAAAAAATCAGTTCAGATAGAGAAAAAGTTTCCATTATAAACACCATCAGATCATCTCTAAGGGGAGGAGGTGGAGCAGAATCAGAAGAATCAGAATCAAGAAGGAAAAAGGGAGGAGGGAGGAGGAGGAGGAGGAGGAGGAGGAGGAGATGATGATGAAGAAGAAGAAGAAGAAGAAGAAGAAGAAGAAGAAGAAGAAGAAGAAGAAGAAGAAGAAGAAGAAGAAGAAGAAGAAGAAGAAGAAGAAGAAGAAGAAGAAGAAGAAGAAGAAGAAGAAGAAGAAGAAGAAGAAGAAGAAGAAGAAGAAGAAGAAGAA
>NW_015402910.1:0-3505 GCF_001527695.2 Protobothrops mucrosquamatus
GCCTTGAGAGATTTCTCCAACAGTACAGCCTCAATTCAACCTCCCCCCCAAGTCTTCCCACTCTCTGTTGCCCCCTCCCCCTCCAAGGTTTATGGCAAACGGACGCCGAATGCAGGAAAGTACTGGGGTGATTTGACAGTTCTGACAGGTGACGTCATTGTAATGGTAGGTGAGAATGGCCTTGGCAGACAGGAGGAAGACCTGAAGATGAGGCAATGGTAAGACCAGAGGCAGCTGAATCTGCAGAAGAAATAAGGGCCTGGCAAGTGTCCCACACTAGGGACCCCCCCCTAGTTGCTTGGGCTGCAAAGGAGAAGAGGGCGAGACGTCCTTTCAGACCTCCAAGACCCCGCTAATGTAACCTCACAACAAGTAGCAGAAACCAACGGTGGATTTCTTGCCTTCCGTAGTTAACATTTTTGGTTACCTGAATCGTTTTGACAGCTCAATTACGTTTTGTTGTTTTTAAGAATATTGCCGATGCCTCCTGAATCCCACAGCTCAGTTCTCCATAGATATAACGATCATTATGTATAAACGATTATGAATGCGTCGGGTTTACAAATGAGCCAGTGCATTTATTTCCGCCCATTTCCAATTAAGCTAAAATGTTAATTTTGCAGCTCTTGTGTTATTATTTTTTTTCTTCGCCAAGGCTTTGCATCACAGGAGCTGTGGTAGCGCAGTTGTTAGAATGCAGTATTGCAGGCTGGCTCTGCCCGTTGCCAAGAGTTCGATCCTGACTGGCTCATGATTGACATCCGAGGTGGGTAGAATAAAGACGCAGATTTACAGTGCATAAAGCAGTATAAATAGTGCTATAAAGCATTATGAAGTGGTATATAAGTCTAAGTGCTATTGCTATTTAAAGCAGTGGTTCTCAACCTGTGGGTCAGGACCCCATTTGGGGTCGATCGACCATTTCACAGGGGTCGCCAAGCAAGGCTGTCCACCATTTTTTGTCCGCCATTTTTTTCCCTTTTCCGGCGGGTGCCTTACCTCCCTTGGGCTGGGCCAGCTGGTGGTCGGCCTGCTCCGTCTCTGCCGCTTGCCAGCTACGCCTCGGCCGGCGCAGGGGGCGGAACCACACATGTGCAGCGCTCCCGGGCAGGGAAAGTCCTCGACTTACGACCGGTTGGGTAGTCCTCGACCTACGACCGGTTTAGTCCTCGACTTATGACCGGTTTAGTCCTTGACTTACAACCGGTTGGGGTCACGGCATTAAAAAGGTTGAGAACCACTGATTTAAAGACTTTCTGGCCTATCAATACGTTTGCTTTTGATCATATACCATAGCTCAGGGTTTCCCAACCTTGGCAACTTTAAGATGTGTGGACTTCAGCTCCCAGAATTCCACAACCCGCACGGCTGGTTGGGGAATTCTGGGAGTTGAAGTCCACTGCAGAAACACTGCCGTAGCTATCAATTCAAGGAATGCATGCATCTTAGGAGGGAAAAATACCTGGCAAAATGAAACTGGCTGCCCATTTCTTGGACGTGTGATGATTAAAGAGTTCCACGGAGCCTTTGTGTTCACCGAAGAAGACTTTAAATCTGTTAGAAAGCACCTGATCCCCGTATACTGGGACTGGCTTCAGCTGATGCCCTTGAGTCTTCCAGAAGAAGGAAAAAGTCACACCTAATAGAACCAAAAGACACAGAAGAAGGATTGTCAGTTGCATCTTTTAGGCTTGGAGAAAAATCTATATCGTACAACGGGAGAGAAATACATTTAGGTAGTCGGTGACTTACAACTACTACTGAGCTCAAAATTTCTCTTGCTAAGTGAGGAATTTGTTAAGTGAGCGTTGCCCCTGCAGTTGTTAACTTAGTAGTACAGTTGTTCAGTGACTTTGCTTATCACAAGGGATTCCATGATCCTGGGACACGGCCACCGTCATAAATATGAGTTGGTTGCCAAGCATTGGAATTTTGACCGTGTGACCACGGGGATGCCACAATAGTCATCAATGTGAAAAATGGTCATAAGTCATTTTTTCCCCCAGTGTCGTATCTTTGAATGGTCTATTGCAAGACGGGGACTGCCTGTACTTCGAAGAGTTTTGGTTTGCCGCTGATTCACGAGTGCAAATTTAGACACATTCCTATAAAATAGGAAGGAAAACACTCCTCTCATCACTGTGTTGTTATGACAGGTGTGCTTATCGTTATATGAATTCTCTAGAATGACGGTTAGCACTCAGGATTGTTATCACCGTCCCTCATATTTCTGGATATCAAGACCATTAGTGATGATGGTGCGGTGGTTAGAATGCAGTATTGCAGGCTAACTCTGCCAACTGCCAGCAGTTTGTTTCTCAATGGCTCAAGGTCGACCCAGCCTTCTGTCCTTCCGAGGTCGGTAAAATGAGGACCCAGATTGTTGGGGGGCAATAGGCTGACTCTGTAAACCGCTTAGAGAGGGCTGTAAAGCACCGTGAAGCGGTCTATAAGTCTAAGTGTTAAGTGCTATTATAGGTTTTCAATTGGTGAGAAATTCATTCCCTTGTCGCCTCTGGAAGAGCACCATGGATTAACAAGGCTGTTTTAACTTTAAAAGTAAATTTACAAGATGTTAAGCCAGATCTTGATAGAAACAAGTGGATGCAGATCCTTAGAGATATTCCATGCTCAGAGCCAGCCCTGTTCTTATCCAGCAAAGTTTATCACTTGGCCCATAAACAAGATAAGATGGTCCTAAGGGGAAATGCCTTCATGATACATTAAGACAGATCCAAGGGAAAGATATTACAATCCACGGAGGAAACTGCTCAACCAAACCATTAGCTGCAAACTCTGGATGGACTCTATCTAGGGAATTCCCAATCCTGGGCCCATTATTTTAAGCCTGTGGTTAGTTACAGCCGTAAACAAATATGCATAATTTATCCAGCAGGCTGCTTTGCCTTTTCCTAAGCAAATAATTTGGAAGTAAACCCGTTACGAACCATTTGCATAACCGCTAATGCCTGGAAGAGATTTTACGATTCCCTTAAAATGCAGCTCGGTGAAACGTCCTTCTCCCCCTCCCCTCCCCTCCCCTCCCCAGTTGTGTTGCCAGAATAAAATGAATGAAATAAAATAGGAACGTATATCAAAACCACGGCAATGGGGAAGAATCTCCTACTCACCTTCGGGCTCACAGAATTCTTGGTTAATAATGCAGGAGTTTTGATAATTTCCGAAAAGGAGGAAGGTGGCTCCCTTGACGCTTGGGATATAGATACCTTTGTTTACAATGCCTTCTACGATATCTAAGGGAGGAAACGGGAGGAAAAAAATATGACAATGTTCCGGTTGGCCCTACAACTCGGAAGCATGGTCAGAACAGTTTTTTTTTATTATTCTTTTTAACCCCACTAAACACCAGGAATCCTCTCAAAGGTGCTTTTTTCAAGAGGCAATTGGACTGTTTTTTTTTCTGGAGGAGGAGAAAGAAGAGGAAGAGGAAGAGGAAGGAGGAGGAGGAGGAGGAGGAGGAGGAGGAGGAGGAGGAGAGAAGAAG
>NW_015402911.1:0-3505 GCF_001527695.2 Protobothrops mucrosquamatus
CCGTTGATACATAGCAGGGAGCCAGGTATATAATCAACAAGCCCACTTGAACCCCATGCCCCCACTTCACAAGGAGGGACTCTCCACCATCTATCTGAGGCACAGTGGTCTCCCTCGGACATAGATTCTCCCTTATAATGACCGCTACCCCGCCGCCCCTACCCCGGGTCCTTGGCTGATGGAATGCCTGGAAACCCGGAGGGCTCAAATGGGGAATTACCATGTTTCCCGGAAAATAAGCTCCAGCATGATTTTTCAGGACACGCGTAATATAAGCCCCACCCCAAAAATAAGCCCCAGTTAAGATGGTCAGCCAGACAGGCATATTTAGTACCATATTTCCCCAAATATAAGACCTAACCAGAAAATAAGCCCTAATACATCTTTTGGAGCAAAAATTAATATAAGACCCAGTTTTATTTTTGGGGAAAACATGGTAGTTTGGGCCTTCTACATTAATACAAGAGGGCAAGGTCTGATGACACCCCCCCTCCTCCCATATCTTTGAGTCTTACCTGGTCTTTCCCATGTACGTCTGCCAGTCTGGGGAGATTCCTGGATTATAAGCAGAGAACAATAAAGCAGCTATCCCGAAGGTGCTTTTTCAGAAGGCAACTGGACTTTAATTTTTCCTTGAGAACTTTTCACTTCTCATCCAAGAAGCTTCTTCAGTTGAGGACTGAAGAGGCTTCTTGGATGAGAAGTGAAACATCTATAACCTGCCTCCAGAAGCGGTGAATGCTCCAACACTGGAAGTTTTTAGGAAGAAACTAGACAGCCATTTGTCTGAAATGGTATAGGGCAGGGGTAGGCAACCTTGGCTCTTTTATGACTCGTGGACTTCAACTCCCAGAATTCCTGAGCCAGCATGGCTCAGCTTGGAAACTCTCCCTTTCCCCTCAGCATGGCTGGCTCAGGAATTCTGGGAGTTGAAGTCCACGAGTCATAAAAGAGCCAAGGTTGCCTATCCATGACATAGAGTTACCTGCCTGAGCAGGGGGTTGGCCTTGATGACCTCCAAGGTCCCTTCCAACTTTATTATTACTATTACTACTACTACGACGACGACGATGATGATGATGATGATGATGATGATGATGATGATGATGATGATGATGATGATGATGAAAAACCAAAGAAAGTACAGTGGCCTTTTGAAAAAGCACCTTTGGGACAACCATGACCTGGATGATTTGAGAATCTCCATAGACAATAATGTAGCTGGTCTAAACCCTACATGTGTGGGTCTGGGTCTGGGTCTGGTTGTTCGTGGCTGACACAGAGGCATTTTTTAGGACGTGGGAAGCAGACAAATCTATGAACAGTAAAGATACTCTGGGGCTTGCATGCTACTAAGGCTTGTTCCATTTTGTCAGTAATAGAATAAAGAATTGCAGAGGCGCTAAGTGGATTTTAATGGGCTGTTGCCCTATTTTGTAGTATAGTTTTATGTAGCAATAATTCCTTGCCATACAGTGGTACAGAGCTAAGGTGACTTTTCCCTCGACAGCCAAGGCAATAAATTTCATCCATAATATTGTTCTCATGGGTTTAGCAGGCAGTACATGAAAACTTATGTTGGCCTAGATTGCTCACATTCTAGCTTCTGCTTACTGAACTGCAAAGTTACTCGGGATAAATAAGTAATAAATTAAAATTAGATATTGTATTCACCTCGAATAAAAGATATTTTACTATTTTTGTTATATTTAATATTTCCATGCTCCAAACCAATCAAAGCAAGTAGTTCGAATTGCAAAACAAATTAGATGTTTAATCTACTTTGAATAGGATGTACTTTCCCTGATTTGATTCTTGGCTGTTTCTGTTAAAACATTGTATTTATTTTCTGTTGTTTACAGTTTATTATTAAGCTGGATAATGTTTTAGGAAAACTTTGGTGTCCCAAGAACGAAAGCTTTTATTTAACGAAGTTATGAATTTAGTTTTGCTTCTGAGGCCTGGGAATTGGAACATGTCAACTGGAAAAAAACATAATAAAATCCCAATCCTTTTTCCCTCTTCATATTTACTGCCCTGATTATTTGCAGTAGCTGAAATAAGTAGTTCTTTTCAGATTGGACTTGGATATTTTCATCTCCATTCTGAAAGTTGAAAAATCAAAATAATCATATTTTAAGCTATTTTAGAGGGGAAATGATATCTAAAGTACAAAGGAGAGGGAACCTGACTCCTGCCTTTTTTATTCTTATACTTTTCAAGCTGAAAATAACCATTTGATATCTGAAAAATTGCTATTATTACTGTGGAATAAAAAGAGTTTTGCACTTTTCTTATTGAAGCAGTAACTCATAATTTCTATTCTAAATCTGTCTTTTTGTATAGTACAGTCTGAATACTGTATTATAAACATAGCATATTTCTCTAGACGTCTATTGTCCTAGTGAATATCTTTAATCTACATTTTCCCAAAGTTGTTTTCTCGTAGAGTCTGAGTTGTAAATGTTGCTACATTGTGTGTGTTTGTGTGTGTGTTTGTTTGTGTATTGTTTGATTTTCTTCATTTTGGTTATAAGTAGGTTCAGGTTTAATAATGATCAGAGAGGTTTATTGAGAATAAATAATGCACATTATTTTGAATAAGCAAATCTGACATTCAGACAATGAAATAAGTCCTCATTTGGCTATATTTCTGATTATATTTCTGTTATAATTTAGGTAAATTGAAATAGGTTCTTTACAAAATAAAATCTTAACTTTTCCATTTAAAAAAAAATATATTTTTATATTGCGGTTATTTTCAGTTTTATACTAAGAAATTATTTCATCAGTTATGGCATATTATTCTATTATATTAGCTATCATACAATATTGGTATAATGTTCACTATTGCAATAATAATAATAATAATAATAATAATAATAATAATAATAATAATAATAGTAATAGTAATAGTAATAGTAATAATAATAATGTTGGAAGGGACCTTGGAGGTCATCTAGTCCAACCCCTTGCTCAGGTAGGAAACCTATACCATTTCAGACAAATAGCTGTCCAATCTCTTCTTGTTTCAACCAACATTGTTTCAGCCAACAATGAAATTATCTTAATGTTATTAGTGAAAACTTGTTATTGTTCAAAATGGCTCCATACTACAGTTTTTTTATACTTACCCAGTATTCGTAGCATTTCTCAGATATTGCAAAATCTCTGAAATATATCATTAAATCAAATCAGTTAAGAGTAAAATAGGAATAAAGGGACATGATACAATCAGAGAAGGAACTGTGGACTAAAAGAAGAGCAGGGGAGAAATTAAAATTAAGGGACATTATAAGTGAAGATTATTTGATATAGATTGAATAAAGCAGAATAAGAGAAGCCAAACAAGTAGGTGACCATCATCTGTACCAGTTTCTGTTCTCAAAATCCTGGGATTTTTCGACAAGAAATAAAAAATATGCTTTTCCACTCTTCATCTCTGCTTTAATTTATAGCTATAAATAAGTTTTGGCTGAATACAGGTCCCATTCAGGCTGCATAA
>NW_015402912.1:0-3504 GCF_001527695.2 Protobothrops mucrosquamatus
ATTCAGCTCTCCCTCCCCCCAAATTAGGTATGTAAGAATAAACCTTTGATCTTTGTTACTCACTTTTAACTTTAGACAAATTTTGAAATTTTGAAATGTGGAGCCATACTTTCTAGCACTAGTGGTCAAAGCAGAATTCTATATATCTACCCTGTGGATATCTTAGCAAATAAATTATTAAAAAGAGGGAGAACAAATGTAGAATCAAAACTGAGAACCAATGAAGAATTAAGAACATTTTTTGTTGGTAAGGAGAACAAAGCACAGAAAACAAAAGATGTACAAAATGTGAATGGAAAACTCCCATGAAAATACATCAGGTTTCTCTTTGAACACCAGGTAATATTATGCACATTTTGAGAAATAGGAATTTAAATTGCACCAATGAAACTCTACAATCTTTTAGTAATTGACTAATAATTGTTTAATTTAGGAGAAAGGAGGCTATCAATATCAGGGAGACTTATGAAATTAGTTGACATGTGGCAATTAATTACTAGAGATTAATGTTTGCTATATCTGAATATGAAACTGTGTTTCAATATTTGCCAGCCCAATTGCATTTCTTTAAAAAGAAGAAATTCAAAAGACATAATTAGTTAAACTGTGAATACACTTCTCTAGGCTGTCCAGATTAAGTTTTTTTTTTAAAAAAAAACAACTATGGTTCTTTGGAGGATCAGAGATCTATATTCTAGAACAAATGCAGCATTCATTCAGTTCATTAGTTAATTTAAGAAATTAACTAATGTACTGAAGATTAAAGCTATAGTTTTAAACAAAGCTGAGATTCAGGTTATGTACCATGCACCAAATATAATTAATAATTAGGCATTAACCACTGCAGCTGCAAGAGTCCAAACTTGGTTTAGATAGATACAGACATGTGAGGATTAAAATGCCTAGAAAACACTGGGAAAAATAAGCCCTAGGACTTTCTTGAATCATGGTTCCCAGCAATGTGATAATGTCAGCACATGTCTCATAAGATTAGGTACCTTTTCTGTTCCTGCATTTGTGGAAAGCCCTGAAGAGTTTTGACCCAATTAACAACCTTTATAACCCATTCTCAAATATGATTACTCAGAGGTTTTAGTAAATGTTTTTGCAATTGCACTTTTGGTGACGACTATTACAGATCTCTTTAGTGACTCTCAATATTAAGGATGGAATTCGTATTTTTTTTTTAAAAAAATCTCAGTAAATGATTCCCAAACAGCCATTAAACAGATATGTGACACAAAAACTGATACAGGGAAAACTGAGGCACTATGTGAGAAGTTTGTGGGGTGTGTGCATGTTTGTGTGTTGGACAGCTATTATTAACCCATCTGTGCTCACCATTCAGTTACAGCAAACAAAAACAGTGAGACTGTATATACATTGAGTCCTTCATTAAACTATTGATTCCCCTTAGCATTATCCATAACATTCCAGCGACTCAGCATGTCATCTGGTGCAGAGCGAGTCTCTTTCCTTTCAATACTTCTGCAGTTTACAGAGAGAGGATCACTATGATTTATTTACCTGACATTTTCCAGTCCGGATGTCATAGAGGGCCACTGAACCATGGCGAGATCCAACTGCTATTCGATGACTCCGCTCATAATAGCTGACCATGTAGAACCTGAATTGAACATCAGAGCAAGGAAAAAGTCAGATCTGATCGGACTGTAGGCAAGATTAAAATGGCGGGATTGGGTTTGTTTTTTTTTAACCATGTTCGGGTAGGTAAAAGCAGTTCTAAAACCAACTTTTTATTTTGCAACGCATCAAACAGCTATGGCGCCTTCTCCTTCTTTCCCAGAACCTTTTGCCAAGCATCTGCTCAGCTTCTTGATAGGAACTCAAACACCTAAACCCAAATAAATTATAAGTCCAGCTTCTCTGATCTTCCCTATATTAAATACAGCACGACCAACAACCATTGATAATTTTGAGACTCGTGCTCTAGATTTTATCCATGTATATTTCCACCCAGGTTCACAAATGATTTTCTTGATATATTTATAAGAGTTTTTAGTCTTCTTTTGGCACAAATACAGGAAGGCCAACAGTAAAACAAATATAAAATAGTTAAACAGGTAAGAAAAGAAGAGTTAAAAATCACACCAAGCTCTCTAATTTAAATCGTCCTTTTATTCAGTTGTTTTCTTGCCTAGGTAGATATTGCTATTTCTTTGCATGATATATGTACATGCCATTTATTTTATTGACTTTATTATGCACTGTACTCTTCATTACAGTAGACAGTAGCTTCAGCAAGAAAGCGTGGTCTCTTTCCTCCATTTTTCCAAGGGAAAATCTTTCTTGTCCCTTTTCTTTTCCTACTACATAACTCCACACTTTAAGGAAAATATAGCAGCTCTCCTGACCTGTCTACCTCCGATTTCTGCCACAGCCTTCTCATATAAATTCAGATTAGTCCTTCCTTTTATCTTTTATTCATTCAGTGTTATATACGACCAGATGACTGCAAGGAATATAAATCCTTCCATCCTCCACCATTCAGTCAAAACTGAAGAAGATTCTTGGATGAGAAGCAAAATGTCTTCAGGGAAAAACAAAGTCCATTTGCCTTTTGAAAAAGCATCTTTGGGACAGTCATGATCTGGATGACTGAGAATCTTCATAGACATTCAGTGTTATATACTGCTTAGCTAGTACTCTCTATTTCACAGATAACTTATATCGATTACTAATTGAATATCTGGGCTGGTATTCCATTTCCCTTCTCCAACACATATTGGCTTGGTGATCTGAAGCATCCATACCCTCTTCTCCCACATACTGTAGGCTGATAAGTTCATCCCTGCAGCACCAAGCATGAGGCAACAGCCCAGCCAGCCCCACAGTGACTGAGTCTATGAAGGAGCACTTTGGTGCTAGGATTTTGCAAGTCCATTATGACCCATATGCATTCTCAAGTGTGGTGCAGAGGTGGTCCTCAACTTACAACCACAGCTGAGCCCAAAATTTCTGTTGCTAAGTGAGAAATTTGTTAAGTGAGTTTTGCCCCGTTTTATGACCTTTCTTGCCACAGTTGTTAAGTGAATCACTGCACTTATTAAATTAGTAACACGGTTGTTAATTGAAACTGGTTTCCCCATTGACTTTGCAAAAAGGTGATCATGACCCCAGGACCCTGCAAAATTCAGTTGCCAAGCATCTGAATTTTGATTGCCTCACCAGTTGTAAATGTGAAAAATGGTTATAAGTCACTTTTTTCAGTGATGCTGTAACTTTGAACGGTCACTAAACGAATTGTTGTAAATTGAGGACTACCTGTATTTTGGACCAGGACTATAGAGGCTTAGATTTTAATCTGCTTTTAACCATGGAAGTTCACAGGATGACTCTGGGCCTAGCAACTTACAGTCAGCCCATCCTCCCCACGGTGGCAAGGAAAAGAAAAAGAAATCCTACGTGTGCCTCCTTCAGCTCCTTGAGGAAAGGGTGATATAAATCTAACTAACCAACCAGTAATTACATTAAATAAAATTA
>NW_015402913.1:0-3504 GCF_001527695.2 Protobothrops mucrosquamatus
TTGGCATTTTGTCTACCTATCGAGTCCTTCCCAAGGACCTGGGATAGGCAGATGTGGATGTTTGATGGTATTACAGATATCGTCGCAGGATGGAAGCAGTTCCTAGTAAGGCCGCCTTTTGCAATTGACTAATAGCGAATTTGTCAATGCCAATGGTGTTCAAGTGGTGCTCCAGTTGTTTTGGGATTGCACCCAAGGCACCTATTACTATTGGTACTACCCTTGCTTGCCTTTGCCACAGTCTTTCTATTTCTATTTGTAGGTCTTTGTATTTTGTTATCTTCTCCTGTTCTTTCTCGTCTATTTTTTTATTTATTTATTTATAATTTAATTTGTATCCCGCCCTTCTCCTCACCGGACTCAGGGCGGCTAACAGCCTTATAAAACAACATTACAATAAATATCCATATTAAAACCAAATTAAAAGAAAATATTCGTAAAGGCCAATCGTTAAAATTACCCTTAAAATTATTCTGCTTCCACATCCACTATCCAGACTTTTTTGTCTTTCTTATCGACAATTGTTAAGTCCGGGGTGTTATGTTGTCTGTTAATTGTTAATTATTATTACTATTATTATTATTATTATTATTATTATTATTATTATTATTATTATTATTATTATTATTATTATTATTATTATTATATTTTTATCCTAAGTTGCTTCTCTCCTTGATTAGCTTCCATCCATTGTTTCTGGTCCTGCCCTCTGGTTGACCCCCTCTTCTTTGTGGCAGCCTCTCAAATACTGGAATACTGAAATACTGCAAATACATTTCTTCTTCATCAATGTGCATTGGTTGTACACCTCTTCCTCTCTCTTCCTCCAAGCAGAGATAGTTTTATTTGTAGTTTCTTTATTTGTAGTTTTAATTTCTAAGGCTGCCAACTCTTCAATGACTCTGAGTGATTTGCAGGTTAAGACAGGTAATACCACTCAGTTGGAATAAGAGTAAAAATGCTGATACTGGAAGGGAAGAATCGTAACAAACAATGTCAACTCAAAGGGTGGATATATACAATGTCCTGGCCCAGTGCCTATGACAGGAGGCTTCAAGGCTTTAAGGAACGTCAAGGGAACGCATCTTGGTTCTGTAGATGACATTGTTTGATAGTTAGGAAACAAGCCACACAACCTTGTTGAATCATACAGGATTGGCAGAGACAATTGGAGAAAGATGGTTCAATAAATATATACATTTTATTTTACTTTGTTTCTTTCGGTTCAATTGCATCCAATCCTCAGAGACTCCTTAGACAAGTCCCTGCAGTGTTCTTGGCAAGATTTTTCAGAATTGGTTTGCCATTGGCTCTTTCCTAGGGCTGAGAGAAAATGACTGGCCAGGGTCACCCAGCTGGCTTTGTGAGGCAGGACTAGAACTCCCAGCCTCCTGGTTTGTAGCCTGATGCCTTAATCACTTCACCAAACTGGCTCTCATATTTTTTTTATATCATCAGACACAAGAAATCAGGAGCCAGGATAGACTTCAAAGGCACCACGAGTTTATTCCATGCTACCTATACACAAGAATCTGATCTACTAACAGTCAAGGGAAATTGGCACCAGGTAAGAGTCAGTGGACTCCAAGGGGGAGGGGCTAGACTTAGGTCTTTTATGGGGGCATGGTGACTGCAGACTAATGATGCATTTGACCCTACCCTTGGGCTCAACCTGGTCATCAACTACATATACGTTCATTCAAAGTATTTCAAAATAAAAATGTCAGGAATGAAGGCAAATATACATGTCCCAGGATAACGTTGCAGGATCCGATCTGGGTTGGTCACCGGGACTAGAGGTTTAGTTTTCCGAGCTTTTGGACTCATGCTGGAGCCCACCCTCAGGGAACTTCTCTCTGCTGGAATGTGGGAACATACCAGAATGTGGGAACATTCTGGTAGAGAGAAGTTCTCTGAAGATAGGCTCCGGCACGAGTCCAAAAGCTTGGAAGACTAAACCTCTCCCGGTGACTGATCCAGATTGGATCCTAAAAATATCACATTCACTTCACATGGACTCAAATTAAATAGTTAGTTTCTGGATTGGTTGGGATGGGAAAGACATCAAACCATATAATTTGAGCTCCCATGGATTTTTGTTATTCTTCTTCACATTACTGAGTCTGCAAATAAGCTATAACAACAAATTGCTCATTGAATTTGTATGCTACCGAAACCTTACGGAGTCATCTCCACAACAATCTGGTTTCCCAACCAGCGTGAAAACTAAGGATTCTGGTACTTTTCATTCCAACGGCTTTGCCACAGGTGGCAAGAGACCGCTATATTTGAAAAATCGTCTTAAATCGTTCTCTCTACTACCTCAGCTTAATCACCCAGAATGTATTTCTTCTCCCTTTTTAATCTGCCAGTTTGACAAACTTTAAACCACTACCTTTTTTGAAAATTGGGACTCTCCATTGTTTTTTTTTCCTCCATTGACTCATTTTTTACTTTCTTAAATTATAATATTTCAAAGCTTCCTTGTGATATGATAGTTTTGCACGGAGAACGTTTTGTCACAAAAGCATAAAGATCCAGGCATGGCTTCACCCTATCCATGAGAAGAAGCCTGTTCTGGTCTCGTTCCAATTAATATCATGAAAGGGTATCTATTTCTACCTGCTCTGGAAAAACATGCCATCCCTTTGTAATTTTATGTCAATATTTCAATAAAGACGGACAGAGAGATCCAGAACAACATCAAGCCCTCCAATAAATTGATGTCAAGCTCTTTGAAGATGCAGATAATGATTCATTTTACTCAAAGCTTGTACACCCATTTTTATAGCCACTGAAAATGGCTGGAGTTTTTAGTCAGCAGTTTCTGTCACCCCATCCTAAGGTATTTGTCTGTCAGCAGGGTCTGTATAATTGATAAACTGGTGCCTGGCTGCTCTCTTTATGGGTCACTGGCAAAACAGAAAGTTCAGGGGGGGAAAGGAGATATTAGTTCCAGACCTCCTTCTATGCTGTGCCTATTTTTCATTAGGTTTTTATAACTCTGTCATTTGGAACAGCAAATGGACACAATGCATGTTGATTGGTACTTAAAAATAATAAAATATAATGTATATATAACAGTTGTGAGGACTCTTTATACTTTCTATTGAAAATCAGAGGGGGCTCCTTTAAGCTTTGAGAGCACGGATCAATGTGAAAAATAAATGTTTTTATATTTTTACTTTTATTTTTCATTATTTTATTTATTTTAAATATATTTGTAAAACAAGTGTGATACAGAATTTCATTCAGCTTGGAAACCATTTGTGGAATATAATTTTGAACAGGGACTTGTACTACATTCCTAAATTTGAATTTCACTTAATATAAGGCTTTAATATATATGTTTTGATTGATTAAATAAAGATAGAATTTGAGACTAGAAAAATAAGTTCAACTCATTCTGAGTTACGATTCATATTATACTGACCATTTTAGCTACTTATTAAATATAGACTTCTTCTTAATAATGATTTTGAAAATTCAAATTGATAAAATAAA
>NW_015402914.1:0-3503 GCF_001527695.2 Protobothrops mucrosquamatus
TGCCCCGGACAGATAGAAAAACCCGCGGATGCCAGCATCCCGATCTTGGGTGGATTGAGCGGGCCGAACGCCTCAAGGAAAGGGGACGAACTGACGTGGACACCGGTCACCTTGGGGGCATGCACCCATCCCCCAGGACTTGCTCCAGGGGCAGTTACTCGCTCCCGGATGGGGACCCGGCAGAGGAAGACAGTGACGTGGGAGGACAACTCCGGTGGTTTGAGACGCCCCCCGGAGCTTTTGGAGCCCCCGGCACACCCGAAGGCACGGGGAGATAAGGATGGACAGCCCCAGGATGATGCCGGGGAGACGACTACGCGTTCTCAAGCAGCTGCTCCGCAAATGGGTGCAGCATCGCCGGTAGATGAAGGAGAGGGGGAGCGGGGCAGCGCCGCCGCCTTGGGAGCAGTCGCACGCCCCCGGATAGCTGCCCCACGGAGGAATACAGGAACGGAGGGAGAACGACGCGGTGCCGTGTTGGGGGCTGTTACGCGCTCCCGCGCGGCCGTCCTGCAGAGGAATGAAAGGGTTTTGACCGAGAGAGGAGAGATAGAGGGCGTGGGAAAGACGCTTCGACAGGAGTGGGGGGGGAGCGGTCAGGTAGACAGAGAACGGCGGCCGCTGGGCAGCACGGAGGACTGTGCAGAGAGAAGGAAGGGGGAGGAGGCTAGGAATAGGGGAGAAGGAGAGCATTATCGCCCCGATTTAGGGACGATCACCCGTTCCCGCGGGGCTGCCTTACGAGCGGGCCAAGCAACCTCGGTGGGGAGAGAGAGGGGGAGGTCCAAGAGAGCAGGGGAATGATCGCGTAAAGGAAGAAGTACGGCCGCAAGGTGAGGGGGGGAGCAGTGTAAACGGTGTAGAGGTGGGCATGTGCCCCCAGCTGACCGATGGGGGGGAAGGAAGGGAGTTAATGCCGGCCCCCCTGTGGGAGAATGGAAGAGTTTTGACTGAGGGAAGAGGAGAGATAGTGTGGGAAAGACATCCCGACAGGAGGGGGGGGGGAAGATCAGGCAGGTAGGGGGCGGTGGCCACTAGATAGAACGGGGGGTAGGGCGGATAGGCGGAAGGGTGAGGAAGTTATGAATAGGGGAGTAGGAGAGCAACATCGCCCCGTTTTAGGGGTGATCACCCGCTCCCGCGTGGCTGCCTCACGGGCGGGCCAAGTAACTTCGGTAGGGAGAGAGATGGGGGAGAAGGGTAAATATCAGATGAAGGAAGAGGCATGGCCGCAGGAGGAGGGGGGGTAGCGCAAACGGCGCAAATGTGCGTGTGTGCCCCCGGCTAATCGATAGGGGAGAAGGGAGTGAGTTAAGGCCGCCCCTCCTGCGGGGGGATGAAGGAATGTTGACTGAGAAAAGAGGAGAGATAGAGGGCGTGGGAAAGACGTTCCGACAGGAGGGGGGGGAGAGTGATCAGGCAGGTAGGGCACTACGGCCATCAGGTAGGATGGGGGGTGGTGTGGACAGTAGGAAGGGGGGAGATTATGGAAAGGGGAGAAGGAGAACATGCCGGGCAACCCCAGTGGGGAGAGAGAGGGGGGAGGCTAAGGGTATGAAAGAGAAGGGGAAAGACCGAATGGAGAGGTATGGCTGCAAGATAAGAGACAGGAAGAAAGGGGGAGAGAGGTTGAGTGGGGTGATGATGCAGTGGTAGGAACGGCCCTGGTAGATCAGCTGAACGGAGTAAGTACGGGGTTGGAACTGCGATTGGCCAGTAGAGCGTTACGATAGCACCCATGGGCTGGGTGCAAAGGTGGCTTGATTATAAGAAGCACCCTCCCATTGACCTACATAGATCCCTGAAGATGCCGGCAGAGAGCCGGTGAAAGCTTGGATCACTATTAAAACTTTTTAAACTTTTTAAAGGTTTTATCTTTCCTGGTGCTCATTAACGTTTGTTTGCTTTTTACCATGAACATACCCAGGAATCAATCGTTTCCCATTCTTATCCTTCTCCATTTCCCTATTTTCTTTCTTTTCATTTGTACTTTTCACTATTATAATTTCAATAACATTTAGGAAAAAGGAAAAAAAAGGAAAGAGTCAAAAACAGGATTCTGTGGTGAGGCTAAAGCAGTCTACTCCACTTCATCATTGGTACACCAGGATACAAAAAAGATGCTGAGACCCTAGAAAGAATGCAGAGAGGAGGACATATTGGAGTATTATGAAGTGCATAATGAAAAGCAAATGTTTAATTTTTCTTGATGCACAAAAAGCATTCGACAACATAAAATGGGATTTTATGTTCAACCAATTATTGTATATGGATTTTGGGGGAAAATTTTTAAATATGTTTAAATCAGTCTACTTTAAGCAGGTGGCCAGAGTAATAATTAACGGAGAACCGACTGATAGCTTCCAAATCCAAAAAGGCACGAGGCAAGGTTGCCCATTATCACCACTGCTGTTTATACTATCTCTTGAGGTACTAACTAGAGTAATTCGGGCAAGATGAGGAGATCAAAGGTTTAGAGATTAAGAAAGAGACACATATAAAATACAAGCCTTTGCAGATGACTTAGTGTCAACGCTGCAAATACTGTATATTCTTGCTTTGACAATATGCAGAACTGTCTGGTATTTTTATAGTTAAATCAGGCAACAGTGAAAGCCCGGGGAAAAGAAACCGGAAGTAAATCACATCTTCCAAATTAATTGGAAGATGTGAACCATGACCCCAAAATAGAGGCAGAGAAAAATGCTTGGAATGTATGTACAACGGAAAAGGATCCAGATCTAAGCATTTCCACCATGCCGTACTGACGTCTCTGTAACCTTAATAAATGCTTTTAGGAAAAAATATGCCTGAAAGTCCTTTTAAGTGTTTCGTTAATCAGACACTTGACATCATGCTTAGATCTCATCTCCTTTTAAAACGACCTGGGGTCCCGAACTCCATCCACTGCCTCTAAGCTTGAGAGGAGCTGGTAAAGATTCGGGTAAGATCTCATTATGGAGAAAGAAAAATTGTCTGAGGCCAGCCCCCTGGCTGCAACAGTTTTCCCGGGGGGGGGGGAAGCGACAGCCGGCAAGCCGGGGGAGAGAGGAATCTGGCAGATTTCCCAGCTGAAAGCAGAAATGGTGAGTCACAGTCCTGAAGATGGAGGGAATCCCAAATTGAGGCCTTTCCAGCAATGGGCAGGGTGGCACCCCCCCCCACTGATAGATAATCAGCAGCAACTGAGCTTACCACAGCTAATAGAGGCCTTGCAGCAGCTTGAGGTGATGCAAAAGCCAGGAGAGCTACAGCCGGTGAGCTTGCAGATGAGGGAGGCCCAGCATGTCCAGCAACCATTGAGGGGCCTACAGCAGCAGAGGGCATCACCACCCCCTGCAGTCCAACAGCAGAATACACCACTACAACCCCCACTTGCACAGTCACCATTGGGAGGCCTGCAGCAGCAGGGGGCACCACCAGCCCCCGCTGCCCAGCAGCAGAGAGCCCACCAACCATTGGATTGGCAGGCAGGATGGGGCCAACTGCAACTGGGGGCACCA
>NW_015402915.1:0-3503 GCF_001527695.2 Protobothrops mucrosquamatus
GTTGGAATTTGCTACATAGAGCCTGGATTTTTTTTTCTCATGAGCCACTCTTTAACTTCTCATGTTTGGGTTGAAACCTTTTCAGTTGACACTGTCTTAGTTTTTCCACCACCGTCTTCTCCCTCTCCTCCACATTCTCCAAATGCTTCTTTTTGCTGCTGACCGAGCCTTTGATTTTTGATTTTTCAAAAACATTAGGTGACTGAAAGTTCAAAATATAACTCTGTGTTTGCTTTTACATTTCTGTAGAGTGATCAGAAAAGCAATAGAGCATCATCTTCCTCCAGAGTAGTCAGAGTCTCCTTAATCAGAATCATATTATATGGATGCTTTCTCTCTTCTGGCATGTTGTCTTTATCTGTAGACTAATTTTCCAGTTTCTGGGACTAAACAGAATAATAGAATCGGAAAGGTCTGTTTAAGTAATCAAGACCCTGGTGGTGCAGGAATCTATATGAAGGCATTGGAGAATGATGGTTGGTATATGCTTGAACCTATGCATTGAAGATGAGTCCAGTGCTCTTTTCAGTAATTACTTTCAGCTTAGGAAGGAAGGGTATTTTTTAGTATTCTGTTGGAATCTTTATTTAACTTAAATCCTCATTTCAAGTCCTGCACGCGGAAATGAGAGAGAACTTCTGTTATGTGACATCCTTTAAGGTATTTGAAGAGCGCTATTATACTCTCCTAAGTTATTTTTCTCAAGATTAAGTTTGCCCAGTTCTATTCCATCTCTTTTCGTAGGAATAGTTTCTAGTATCCTAATTATCCTTATTGCTAGACTAGGGTCGTATATTTAAGATGGGGTTTGGCCAATTT
This sequence comes from Protobothrops mucrosquamatus, assembly GCF_001527695.2. NCBI lineage: Eukaryota > Metazoa > Chordata > Lepidosauria > Squamata > Viperidae > Protobothrops > Protobothrops mucrosquamatus. The sequence continues at coordinate 820 of NW_015402915.1, forward strand.
TAGAATAAAGTATAATGTAGAAGTTGCTAAATTTTATAGAAAATTCATCTGTAACTTTGCAGAATGTGTAAGACTGCTGTCTTGACGGTTAGGTTCAAATGATCTACTCAAGATGAAGCAGGAGTAAATCATTTTCCATTCTGTTGAGGGTTATGTGACTATTTTTGTGGTGGTGGCTTGTGTGGAAAGATGGCTCATCTCATTCCTTGCAAATGCATTCCAGGCTCAGGAAACAGTGCAACCTTTTCTAGATCTTGTTTTTAGGTACAAGAGCTTAGTGACTCATGTGATTTCGCATTGCAAATATCAGTTTACATCCAAGTTTTGGAAAGCTATTTTCCAGCTATTAAGCATTAAGATTCATTTATCATCCAGGGTAAGTAGCGAGAGTGAATCAATTATTGGAACATTAGGGCTGTGTCTGTTATCAATAGGACAATTTGGACTGAGCTCTTGCTTCTTGCAGAATTTTGTCTTCCGACAAAGCTGGACTCAATATTCTTGGCCCCTTTCCAGTTATCCAACAAATTAATGCAGAGCACTATCATCTGCATTGCTTGCTTTAAAGATGATTCATCCTGTTTCCTTTGGTTGTTGCTTTTACTAGCTGTCCCTTGCTGTTCTACTCTAAAGCTGTTCCTCCCTTATTTTTTTTCTGGTGGATGGGGAAGAGGAAATAAATGTATTCTCGAGTCTAGACACAGGGAAAAATGATTGGAATATATAATTCACTGAAAGATGTACTCTGGATAATTGTAGGAAAGCCCTACAGTTGTTTATACCCCATGCCATGTACACCAAGCGAAGACCTGTTTGGCACGGGTGACCTTCTGGTAGAATATACTACCACCAGCATAGTTTTCAACCTCATCAGAGCATCATAGGTGTTTCCCCCTCACAACCAGGGGGAATCCATGGAGGAGGTATGCATTATAATTATTGTGGCTGGTTGCACAGTCAGCAGATATTTAGACTGGATTTGGCATTTTTACCCACCTATTGAGTCCTTCTCAAGGACCTGGGATAGGCAGATTTTGATGTTCAGTCATGTTAAAGGTATCATTGTAGGATATAAACTGTTCGAGTAAAGCTGTCTTTTGCAATTGACTGATTATTGCCCATCACACAGTTAGCCAGATGTTCAAACTGGAGTTAGCATTTTTATCTGCCTAGTGAGTCCTTCACAAGTATCTGGGATAGGCAGATGTGGATGTTTGATGGTGTTACAGATATCATTATGGGATGTAAGCTGTTCAAGTAAAGCTGCCTTTTGCAATTGACTGATGGTGAATTTGTCAATGCCGATGTGTTCAAGTTGTTTTGGGATTGCACCCAAGGCAGCTATTACCACTGGTACTACTTTTGCTTTTTTTTTATTATTATTATTATTATTAAAATTGATGTGCTGTCTAACTCTCAGCTCTAGATAGCTACAAATAAACTATTTAAAATAAAAAATAGCATGCTTTATGATAGCAGATTTGGCTGTAATTGATTTAATCATTCTAAATAGTATTCTTATCAAGCTGTGTTACTACAGAATTTTTACAGAATTGTACTAAAACAGAAATAATGATACAGAATATCTTTGATTGTAATCAGTATGCTAGTCTAAACAATATCGTAGCATTTTAAATATAAAATATAATATAAATATAAAATATAATATAAATATAAAATATAAATATAAAAAAGGTTCTGCTTTTTAATATTACACTGATACTTTTTTTGAATTGCCCTTTATATATTCTACTTTATCAAATTATAAAATCATTCTGTTCTACATAGTATTTTCCCTAGATATCTCTAATGAGTTTCCTATTGCAAAGCTTCTTGGAATGGAAATACTGTAAACACTTTCTGTCGGGACATCCTCAGGTACAGGTAGTCCTCGACTTACTAAAGTTCATTTAGTGGCCGTTCAAAGTTACAACGGCACTGAAAAAAGTGACATGACCCGTTTTCACAGTTACGACTTTCGTAGCATTCCCATGACCATGTGACCAAAATTCAGATGCTTGACAACTGGTTCATACTTACGGCCGTTGCTGTATACCAAAGTCATGTGATCCCCTTTTGCAACTTCTCACAAGCAAAGCCAGAGAGGAAGCTACATTCGTATCACAACCGTGTTGCTAACTTATCAACTTCAGTGATTCACTTAACAACTGTGGCAAGAAAGGTCATAAAATGGGGCAAAACTCACTTAACAAATGTCTTCCTTAACAACAGACATTTCGGGCTCAATTGTGGTTGTAAGTTGAGGACTACCCGTGTGAAGCATTCTTATTAAAGCAAATACTTCCTCCTTTGTTCAAGTGATCAGAGTTTCAGAATGGAATTCCATTTTGATTCATCATTTAAGCTTTTTTTTATGCACAATCTGATTGCAAAAAATTTTTGTTCAATATTTTATGAGACTTGCCCCAAACTGAGTGAGAATGGCAGTAGCTTTGTGATCATTTACACCTTCATAAATCTTAGCTTCTCCAGCACTGGAGATGGAGGATCCACCCATGGGTAGTAGACTGTATTCCTGCCCAATCAGATTAAGTCAGCCAAAGTTGCCACGCCCGTCCTGGACCCTAGATTCCAGTCTTGACTTAATCTTGCCCATGGACGGACGTGTAACTCTGGCTCTTAGGCAGGTATAGTCTGGACTTTGGGTGAATCCTCCACCTTCT
>NW_015402916.1:0-3502 GCF_001527695.2 Protobothrops mucrosquamatus
AACAAAATGGATGGATTGCAGAGACCCTGAGCCAGATTCTATATTTTGTGCGTTGTCGGCCCTATTCTGGTTGCCAAGTACCACACCGCAGTTGTGATTCATACGTTCCCTAGGAATGTTATGAGTAAGAGTTGACTTGCTCTCCCAAAACAACTCATCAGGCTGAAATGGGGAGGAGAGAGAAAGGAACCAGGTTATTTTTTAAAAAAAAAAAACTTGTAAGAGAAGGCAGATCTGGGTTTTTTTTGGATCAGATTAGCTGGAGTCATTTTTCTCTGTTGGAAAATGTGATTGCAGAAAAAAGATGGCAGAAGGAATATTCCAAAGCAATATGCCAGGATCAGCGATGGGATTCAGCCAATTCACACCACTTCGGCAGAACTGGAAGCTAATTTTTTGTTGCCCAGGCCCAGAATGGACTTCCGGAAGCGGCATCCACACAAGAGAACCGGTTGTTGAATCCCACCACTCCTTCCTTCCTTCCTTCCTTTATTTTCCTATTTCCTCCTTCCTTGTTCTTATTCCTTCCCATTCTCACTCCCATCTCCTTCCTTTGTTCATTTCCTTCCTTTCCCCTTCTCATTCCCATCTCCCTCCTTCCTTCCCATTCCTCCCTTTTCATTCTTCTTTCCTTCCCATTTCCTCCTTCCTTCCCTCCCTCCCTCCCCCCCCCATGTGGTGTGGTTATTAGAGTCTTTTTACTTCTCTTCTTTCAACTCCCATTTGGGGGAACCCAGGATGTCAACTTCTGAAGATGCCTTTACCAATAGAACCCAATTCTTATTACTGGACTATCCATCCTGTTGCAAAAGTGTGTGTATGTGGAAGACAACCTGGAAAGCTGGTCACCGATGTTCTGAATGACTCCGCTCAGAAATGCTGAGTTTTCTCTTCGTACGGGATCTCGTAAACGCACGGAACACCAAAACAGGAGACCAAAACGAGCAGGTCTTCCCGTTGATTTTAACCCGACATGAATGAATCAGAACTTGCAAAACATCTTAAAGGGGGAAAAAAAAGTTTTATTTCTACCACAAAGAGTTGAAAAAAGTCAGAGCTGAATAGGCAGGCAAAGTAATACAAAACAGTTTGTAGGACCAGGACCGGTGTTATTATTCAGCCCCCAATGCGGTTAGTAAAAAGGGTGTTTTACTCACATTAAGCAAAAGAGAGTACAATATAAATTTTTATTTTCTGCTGCAGAAGAACATTCAAGCAAAGAATCTAGTGCATAATCAAATTCGTCCAGAGCTCATTTCCTTGATCTGAACTGCATGATAAACTTAAAGAGCTATTTATGGAGCAAAGACGCATCAAACTCAAGGTGGTGGCCATGAGTTCACAACTGAAGTCTCCCCCCTTTTCATTTCTATCTCCTGCAGACCAGTGCCCCAAAGGGCTCAGACTTCAACTGTGTAGCTGCACCCACTTCTTTTCACGCACCTCTCCTGCAAGCACCGTTATCAATGGACTTTTGATTTCATCCACCCCGCGAAGGGATCCGTGAAAGTCTTTGAGATCTCGGCTCGGCCTGTGGCATCAATGGCTTTAGCCCTATGCTCTCTTCATAAGGTCCAGATTGTGACATGCATGCTCTGGAATGATTACTCCTGAATTATTTCAACTTGGAGACACACTCGTGTGCCTTGCGCGTTTGCGAGGGCACCTCGAAGCTAGGAAAAATCTCAGCTTGAGCAGAGCTGTACTTTGAAACGGGGACGCTTCCAATATGCTGGAAGCAACCTTTCCCGCCAAATCTCGCATGTTTAGGATGTCTCCTGGCGCACCTTAAGTTCGTAGCATTGTTATCTAATGTGTCTGACAGTAACTTCAAGTCCTCAAATGATGTTTTGTATGTCAATCTTCATCTGATTCGCTCCCATCCTGCATCTCTAAACATCAGTCCCCATTGGTTCCTAGCAACCTTTATGTTCTTATTGTAAGTAGCCTGTGTGTAAAACTAACTCCTAAGTCGATTAAAGAAAGGGTTTTACAAACTGTCTACTTATAGGGATATTCATGGGGATAAGGCAGACATGTCAAACACAAGGCCTGGGGGCCAGATGCGGCCCGCGAAGTGGTTTCATGCGGCCCGCGAAGCCATCCTGGAAACAGTGAGGGAACGGCCCCTGCTGTCTTGGCCCTGGCCCAGGCCGGCCGGGAGCCAATGTACAATTTTGTGGTGGCCATCTATGCTGAAACACATTCAGTCTTAGTTCCACAAGGCCGTCTGGAAACAGTGAGGAACCAACCCGTTGTGTCGGCCCCGCCCCCTGGGTGCATGCTGGGGAGGTGTCACCCTTTGTGAGGAATGAAGAAATGGACCATGCCTTGGCGCTTGCCCCGGTCCCACCCCCTTCTGCCAGAGACCCTCAGATCTGTCCCACTCCTGCCCAGGCCCCCACAGGCACCCTTGACACGAACGATGTAGAGCTGGCCATGCCCACCCAGTAGGCCACACCACTCCATCCATGCCCACCCAGTAGGCTGCACCCACCCTGGCCACACCCACCCAGCCCTCTGAGGGCAACCGCAATGCTGATGCGGCCCTCAATGAAATTGAGTTTGACACCCCTGGGATAAGGCATCTGTGCAGTCAAAGCCCTGCCTCCATTTTAGGTATGCCGAAGGCCTTTGATTTTCTTACTTGCTCTCTGGACACCCCCGGGCCAATCCCGTTATACAAAGGGAGAAAATGAAGCAGAAAGAGGCGGGGTGTGTGTGTTTGTTACACTTCAATCTGATGCTTGAAATATCAGCTCACCCTTTTCAGAAAATGAGATTTACTTTGTCTAGAAGAGCAGTTTTTTTTGTCCCTAAGTTCTCATACAAGCTTCGAAACCCCAATCTAGATTTTTTTCCCCTAGGCTCTTTGGACTTGGCATATGGATGTCATCAGTTTCAATCACGGTCAAAGAGCTTCTTGAGGCTTGTTGGATCAAGTCACTTGAAAATGCCAGATGGAGGATTTGGGAAGGGTGGACTTCAAGTAAGACCATGTTTGCTCAAGTTCTCTTTTTCACGCAAGAGTGGAGGATTTGGGAAGAATGGACTTCAAGTAAGACCATGCTTCCTTGAGTTCTGCTTTTTGATGAAAGACTGGAGGATTTGAGAAGAGTGGACTTCAAGTAGACCATGCCTATTGGAGTTTTGCTTTTGATGCAAGATGGAGGATCTGGGAAGGGTTGACTTCAAGTAGACCATGTTTACTCAAGTTCTCTTTTTGATGCAAGATGGAGGATCTGGGAAGGGTTGACTTCAAGTAGACCATGTTTACTCAAGTTCTCTTTTTGATGCAAGATAGGGAATTTGGGAAGGGTGAACTTCAAGTAGACCATGTTTACTCAAGTTCTCTTTTTCATGCAAGAGTGGAGGATTTGGGAAGAATGGACTTCAAGTAAGACCATGCTTACTTGAGTTCTGCTTTTTGATGAAAGACTGGAGGATTTGGGAAGAGTGGACTTCAAGTAGACCATGCCTACTGGAGTTTTGTTTTTGATGC
>NW_015402917.1:0-1956 GCF_001527695.2 Protobothrops mucrosquamatus
TTGCCATGGAACATAATAACTGCGCTGCTGCAAGACAATATGGAGTAACAGAAAAGATGGTTCGGGACTGGAAAGCAAATGAAAAAGCATTAAAGAGTATGCCAAGGGGTAAGTGTGCATTAAGAAGAGGCACCCCACATTGGCCAGAACTCGAAAAACATGTAGCAGACATGGTGAATGAGCATCGCCAAAACGGTTACGTAGTGACACGAAATAAAATACGTTTGTTTGCACTTCAGTGGGCCAAATCTAACCCAGATCACAGCAACAGATTTAAGGCCACTGTATCCTGGTGTACTAGATTCTTGGAAAGGCATAATATGGTACTGAGGCAAAAGACTAAAGTTGCACATAAATTACCTGCAGATCTTGATAGCAAAGTAATTAGTTTCCATCAATACGTAATACGACAGCGCATTAAACATGGCTATGCGTTAAGTAGTATTGGAAATATGGATGAAACTCCAATGAATTTTGATATGATTGGAAATAAAACTGTCCATCAAAAAGGTGAAAAAACAATTTTAATTAAAACAACAGGACATGAGAAGTCCAGTTTTACAGTGGTACTAGCATGCACAGCTGATGGTGGCAAACTGAGACCAATGATTATTTTTAAAAGAAAAACAATGCCGAAACTCAAGTTCCCTGTTGGTTGTTTTGTACATGTGAATGAAAAAGGCTGGATGGATGAAGAAGGGGTAAAGCTATGGCTTGATAATGTATGGAGCAGACGACCAGGTGGACTTATTCAAAAACGTAGTCTACTGGTGTGGGATATGTTCAGGGCTCATTTAACTCCCAGCAGCAAGCAAAGGCTTGCAAGAATAAACACAGATGCGGCAGTTATTCCTGCAGGATTGACATCGTTGGTACAGCCACTGGATGTGTGCCTAAACAAACCATTTAAAGATCGCATTCGAGAACAGTGGAATGAATGGATGGTTAGCGGTGAAAAGTCATTCACAAAAGGAGGAAACATGCGTGCTCCACAGTTGGATGTTTTGTGCAAGTTTGTCATAAAAGCCTGGAATGATATTGATGCAGAAACAGTAATCAAGTCTTTCAAGAAGTGTGGCATATCAAATTCATTAGATGGTATGGAGGACGACTACTTGTGGCAAGATGAAGAAGAAGCCAAAGCTGAGACCACACCATCTGATACGGAATTCGATCCATACGATGACTGCCTTACAAATGTATCACAAGATATCATTGATATTTTTATGATATCAGATGACGAACAGGATGATTTTGAAGGCTTTTAAAGGGAAAGTGTCACGCCAGCAAAACCTATAAAAAAGCTTGCAGTTATGATGGGCGTTGCTGACTCGCCAGGGACTTGCCCAGCACTTGTTTGTTATCTTCCTCCTATCATCATCAGTTCCAGTTTGGTTGACAGCTTAGAAAAAAAACAGCATGGCAGCTCCCATGGGTTTATTGTCTTATCCTTCCTTTCAGCTGTAGAGTGAATTAGGAAAAGTTTAATCCACTTGCACTGTTTTATGTTTACATGTTTGATGACAATCAGCCTTATATTTATAAGTGACAGTTTTCCTGCTAAGTACCTGCATGTCTTAAGCATTTGAATTAAAATTACCATATTGAATCAAATCTGATGTTTTTTAATTTTTATTTGGTGTGCGTTGGAAGAGGGGTAGTCTTATACGGCGAGTATAGCCCAAACTCTATATTTTAACTGTAAAAATTGGGGGTCGTCTTATACGCCCAGTCGTCTTATACGCCGGAATATACGGTAGATACATTTCCTTTTTCTTGATTCACTACAGCTTACATCTTTTCTGCACTCTGCATATCTTGCCTACTCTGAAAAGGAATGATGTTATAGATATTAATTTACGTATCATTTTAATGTTAATAATGTTATGATATCATTTTAAAAGACCTTAAATTATCAAATAGGTATTAGAAACAACTATAATACAGGATAAATAT
>NW_015402917.1:10460-13962 GCF_001527695.2 Protobothrops mucrosquamatus
AATAGAAAATAAAGAAGGCTCCTTTTAAAAGGTCAAAAATCGTGTTGCCTCAATTGAACTGAACTGATGCATAGAAATCTCCAGCTCTGGATCTGGAGGACTTAGAAGCTCTGTGAAGGACAATTCAGCTAGAAAAAAGGAAGGGTGAAACAGACATGTGAGGGGAGGAGAGATCTTTGTTTACTCTATGCATATAGAGATAGTCCTCGACTTACAACACATGGTTAAACTTACAACATAGGTTAAATTCAGGGTTGACTTTCCCAATATCAAAATCTTAGCCCCCTGTAGGTTAACTTCCACCCCAACATATCTGCCACATTCATCAGTCAACGTAAGTTTTGGATATATTTGAAAATTTATATACAGAACAATTCCATTTCTTTTTTTTTTTTCATTCCTGCTGAAATAAATTCTTCACCCACGTTTTTGTACTCAAGTATTTTATGCCTTTTCCCCTAATATATGTTTCTTATAAAACAATTGCATCTTGTTTTAACTTTGTCAAATAATGGAATATTTCTTTTCTCTTTTGAGGAACAATGGCTCCATTTATATTCCACATTAAGCATTTATAATCCATAGTTACGTCAAACTTTTAGAAAACGCAATTTTTGTAGCACCCAGCTTGTCTTTAATATCTTGTATTTTGTTGGTGCAATTGCTTAGACACATCTGTGATTCTCACTTCTATTTGCATTTATTCCAGTGGTGGGATTCAGCCAGTTCACACCACTTCAGCAGATCGGTAGCTAATTTTTTGTTGCCCAGGCCCAGAATGGACTTCCAGAAGCAGCATCCACACAGAGAACCGGTTGTTCACATATTTGAATCCCACCACTGATTTATTCCAATCCTTTGAATTTTCTCTAGAAATATTTGCACAGAGTTCAGTCTGAATCTCTGCTGTTTAAAAGTAAAAATCCCGCCTTCCAATTTATCTGAATTGAGCCTTTTTCTATTTAGGTTTATCAGGGGAAAAAAGTATTCTTTCCTCTTACTTAATATTCTAACTGAAATTTCCTCAAGTTCAATTTCTCTTGTATCATGAATTCTCAATCTACTATTAAAATGCTACTGCAAAAGTTGATTTTTAGTCTTCCTGGCAGTGTACAAGGACATCCCTTGGAACATTTCTTAATTTTGCAATTGGATATTGATCCTATAAACCTTTTCAATTTGTATCTCAATGTCATCTTCATCCCAATCCCAAAAGTTAGACAAATACTTACGGTAATATATTTTTTTTCTGATATATTCTCCCTTGAACTTGCTGTAAATCTTAAAATTCTTTTTTTCTCAGTTTCAGTACCTCCAGATCTTTCTCCGTCTCTCTATTTATAACCTGTCTTATTTTTCAAAAATTTTACATTGTCATTAAGTTGCTTTATACCTCCAGCCAATTATCCTACATCAGTGGTGGCGAACCTATGGCACGGGTGCCAGAGGTGGCACTCAGAGCCCTCTCAGTGGGCATGCGCGCCATCGCCCCAGTCCTAGGCCTTCAGTTGGGTTTTATAAAACCTTTTCGCTTTAGGCCTCCACCGCCGTGTGCAAAAAAATAAAGATACAATCAATCAGTCAATTTCAACTTCTCACGGGAAAAAAAAGATCTTGCAAAGTTGAAATTGATTGATTGAACTTTTTAGTCCCACGCAGTCTGCCGTTACCACCGCAGCCATGCCCACCTAATGGGCCACACCCACCCAATGGGCTACATCCACCCAATGGGCCACACCCACCCGGCACTCGACGATGCATAAGTGGATTTTGGGTTCCAGTTTGGGCACTCGGTCTCTAAAAGGTTCGCCATCACTGTCCTACATCTTCTTTGATCTTCTCAACTTTTTTAGTATCCCTTTTTATCCCTAGAATTCCAGCCGACATTTCCTAACTATTAACAACTGTTGAGATCATCCTCTTGCCAAATTCCTCAAACATTTTCTGCAATAAATTGGTGTGATGCCTTTATCTGTAAGTTGTTCTAGTGAAACTGTCCTTCTTTCTCCTATTTTTGCTGCTTTTCTTGTGGTTGCCATCGTGATAAAATAAAAGAACATCAATTACTAGGATGAAAGTAAAAGGCATGCTTTTTCTTTTGTTTTCCTCTTTTGCTCTTCTCTTTCTTTACTCTTTAGTCCCAATTAGCTCTCCATAGTTATAGTCGCACAGTCTGGTACATATTACTGTTATGTTTTTATTTTGTAAAATCCACCAATTGTTTACTTTCTTTAAGCAATAATAAGTTAAGATAATAAGCAATCAGCATTCCTACAGAGGTCTACTGTCTTCTTGTTAACTTTTTACTATGTTCAAAAGTACTTTCATTAGAAAAACAAAATTATTCTTCTTTCTAAAATTACCATTTCCTTTATCCATTTAAAACTTTCTTAAATCACAATTTTGCTAAGTTTTTTTGCTTTCAACTTAAGATGTTTAATTTCTTCATTAAAACAGAAGGTGATTGAGTGTTTTGTTTTGTCTTTCAGAAGATGCCTCTTAAGCTGTGAATTAATTGTATTTGAAAGTGTTTAAGAAAATGAAGTTTTTGAAGCTTATTTATCCCTAAAAACTACAAAACGGTTTTGAACACAATGTTGATCTCTCAGCTCCCAAACTGCCCAACTCACAGTCAACCACAAGAGATTCAGTTCCTGTGGTCTCCTCATGAAAAGCAATTATCCATGGAGTAAGTGGGCAATCCACCAATCTCTCCTTCTACAGAGAGAACTTAGTTAGCCAGGACCTGCTGCCTGGCCACCGATTTCACCAAAATGCTGTCCCCGCTAATGGAGATGCTCACAGGGATATCTAACCTGCCATAAGTTCTCATCAGGAACCCCGGATCATGATCAGGTTATTGTGGGGGTCCTGGCACAGCTGGAACTTTGAGGATTGGTTGTAAGAACCACTTATTCATTTCTGTTATAACTTTGAATGGTTGCTGAATGAGTGGTTGATAACCAAGGGTGACCTGTATGTAACTAGACACCATCTTCATGTTGCTGATATCTTACCTCATACAACCAGTGGTTTTGTGTAGATGTTAAAAAGCAGAAGAGAGAATACCAAGTCTGATCTAGGAAGAGAACTACTCAAACTAGTGCTTTTTACTCTCAAACTTTATAACTATTCTAGAGCTATATATAATTATCACAAAACAACAGCTGACATTACTTCTCCTTACTCTCCACTGGCCTTGGGAATGCTGTTTCCATTTCTCAATGGTTCTGGGAATGCTACTGCTGCTGTCATTGTGTCAAGTGCCATATAACTGTACAAGATCAAAGAAGCAAGTCTTCAGTAAAATATATTTGATGTACAGTAGGTCATGAGATAAGTTGTTAAGAATTGACAAAGACTTGATGGCACAAAATCAAAATCATCAGTCTTGGTATAAATCATGGAAATTGCAAAAGGAATTTCTATCTATCTATCTATCTATCTATCTATCTATCTATCTATCTATCTATCTATCTATCTATCTATCTATCTATCTATC
>NW_015402918.1:0-3502 GCF_001527695.2 Protobothrops mucrosquamatus
GGCTTGTATTATAACCCATCCAAGAGGCAAGCATATGCATGCATTTGATAGGGCTAATTTAGGTTCTCGTGGTAGCGCTGATATAATGGATACTGCTGTGCTTTGGAAATCAAGGGTTTAATTTTCCTGAGGCAGTTACAGTTATGCAGTCTTTTCCAGTGAGAAAAAAAATGAGTATGTTCAAAAAGCTTAGCCTTGGCCTTGGTGTCTGATACAGGCCCTGAGCCTGAAGGTTAGACATTAATGGAGTAACTGAATGGTTTTTTTTTTCCTGCCCATCATCCAAGTGGATGAAACTTGTCAAGTCCAACAAAAATCAAAGGCACATTGTTACAGATTTTATAGATTTGACTGAACTTTAGCCTGGGTGATGTATTTTCATACTGCAGGAGAACACATCTTCTTGTGTTATTTATTTATTAATATCCAGTGACTAAAATACATGAAAGAAATTGCCTTTTGCTAAATCAGACTTTTGTCTAACTAGCTTGATGGTCACCTGAGTTTTAGAGAGAGGTTTTTGCCACCTTACGTGAAGATTCAAGGAGTTAAATTGACATCTTTGGCATGCAGCAGAGATGCTTTACTAATGAATTATAGTTATTTATTTATTTTTCCTTTTCCTTTATTTATATTTTATCAATTTGTATGGAGAAAAAAGCACTTATAAGTGCTTTTTTGCCCATATAAAATGAGAAAATGTAATTATTATGTAAAAAGCATCTTGCATTTAAAATGGGATATCGTATGCATAGGCCACTCGGTGGGAGTTAAAAAATGGAATCCTTCACAACCATTCTTTCAGCATTGTGTAGCATTGTGTATCATGATAGGTTGCAGAGCTCTGATTCAAAATATTCTGGGTGTATAATGATTCTCTTGAGTATTTTGCTTTGCTTTTTTTTGTAGAAAAGTAAGATCAAAAATTGATGCAATTATATGGAATACATACAGTACCTGTAGGTAGAATCCCGTCAATATGATATTAATTTTTCATTCAAACTGGTTTATACTTATTCTGAGAGTTTTCATGGTGGTATTTTGTCCAATTTATTTATGCATACCAAATATGAGTTTGTAAAAACATTTTTGTATTATTACAACTGCTTGTAATAATTTCTATGGAACTATTAATGTATGAAGTAGTTTTAAAGTACGAAGACTTGTATAATGTGCATTTTTATCCATGTCTTAAAATCTGCCTAAACAGATTTTATGAACAATGATTGGTTATGGCTAGAATATATGTTAGTCTTCAGTGGAAGATGTAAAGTACGTGCAAGTAGTACATTTTTATTTTGAGTACTTCTCTGAAGACAATTATTGAAATCCTTTTATACTGTGCTCTTTGATCTCCAGCTAGACAAATAGACAAGGACAGCTTGAAAGAGAAAATGATAGATAGACAGACAGACAGACAGACAGACAAATCTATCTTTTTAGAAACTGAATTCTTAGAATACTTCATTTCCATGGTTTTTAAATACAAAATAAAGCATTACAATGCATTAGTCTGTGATTTCCAATATAGTATCAATATTCAGTGGTGACTAGATATGGGAAAGTAGAGTAAAAAAAGTGCTTGAATTTGGGATCATATATATCTGAAAGTAGATGTATTGATTTTAATGGAATTTATTTCCATGTTTTAATATTTCATTTTCATATTAGCTTTCCAGAGTTGTTCCTGAAAGTAATTCTGTAATTCCAGTGGTATTACATGAACTCAAAATCAAAGCCTAACAAGGCCATTTAGTTTATTAAAGTTTTTGTAAAATTTTGAATTAGAACAACATTGGTATACATTGGCATCTATTGGAAAAAGAGCTAGTTAGCTTTTGTGAGTTGATATGATAGATTTTCTTAGTATTCCTGTGTTTAGTGTTTTAGTGTGATAAAAATAATTAAAAAGACATTCGGTAAGGAGGTAAACTTTTCCATATTTCAGTGTCATGTATGTATGGATAAAAATGATTTGTGACCAAAATTATTTAATACAAGATACTGTAATCTTTGAAAAACATGTCTAAGCGACATATTGATTTAGGGAAATAAGTGTAGATAGATAGATAGATGGATGGATGGATGGATGGATGGATGGATGGATGGATGGATGGATGGATGGATGCATGCTTAGTGGTTAACCAATTAGTATAGCCATTTAGTCGGCAGCTCGGATTTGAGACCCAAGCACCACGCAATGGGGTGAGCTCCTGCTGCTCGCCCAGCTCCTGCCAATTAAGCAGTTTAAAAGCATGCAAATGCAAGTAGCTAAATAGGTACCACTTTGGTGGGAAGTGCTCCATGCATCATATTCACATGACCACAGAAATGTCTTTGAGAAGCACTGGCTCAATGGCTTTGAAACTGCAATGACTAACACAGTAAAATCTGCAGGGATTCTTTACCTTCCTTCTTCCTTCCTTCCTTCCTTCCTTCCTTCCTTCCTTCCTTCCTTCCTTCCTTCCTTCCTTTCTTTCCTTCCTTCTTTCCTTCTTTCTTTTTCTTTTCTTTTCTTTTCTTCTTTTCTTCTTTTTCGTGACTTTCCTCTTTAAAGAGGATCACATGGATTATTTCTCTGAAAACATTCTTACTGGAAGTAATAATCCTTTGCATATAATCAAATATCATGCAACCATACTTTTTCAAACATTGAGAGAAACATAGTACAATAGGCAAAATGATGATGCTTCTTTTTCCACTATAATTTCCCCCTGTCAATTCCTGAAAAGCATTTTCCAAAAGGGAAAGAAGAGGAAATCCAACAAATAGCCCCTCAATATGCATGCAGGTGATTGCCTGTGGAAGAGAAGGTTGAAATGACAATACCTTGTCAATTTCAGTCCTGTATCCTACTCCTGAATGATTGAGAGGGAGATGCAAAAGGTTTGTGCTTAATTTCACTTATGTGAAAAATCAGAAACCAGAAAAGAATGAAGCATATGTTGAGGAACAAATTAGAGGCTGTTGAATGAGGTCCAGGAATGAGGTCCAGCCCAGCATTGGCCCAAAAAGTTACATGAAAATGCCTTGACAATTCCATTCACCAAAAAAAAAAAAAACCCCCCAGCTGAAGCTTGGATATTATGATTCCTTCCAAATACGATGCTGGCTGCACCTTTATTTCTGAATCAAATTATTGGTAGCCTTTTCAATTTCCCTTCCTAACACCCTTAGTTCTCTCTACCCAATAAAAGGGTTTAGGTCTTTTGAGAAGATTATGTTCAGTGCAGTACTATCTGCACTCAAGTGTTTTATAAGTAGAATAACCAAAATTTAGATTTTTCCTTCTCTGAGGTTTGATTTCCAGCAAGCGGGCCTGACCTAAGGAGGATTTTATTTAGGGACGATTTTAAGTATAATTTTAATTGGAACACAGCCTCTAATATTTGGTTTTTAATTTGGTTTTAGAAGGGTTTTATTTTTGTATATTGTTATTGTATCTGTTTTTAATATGCTGTGCACCGCCCTGAGTCCTGCGGGAGAAGGGCGGTATAGAAAT
>NW_015402919.1:0-3502 GCF_001527695.2 Protobothrops mucrosquamatus
TTAACTGCTGCCCGTTTGCTAATAGCTCAAAATTGGAAGAGTCAAGTTTTACCTACAATAGAGGACTGGAGAGTGAAGGTTTCGCATCTTGCTGAAATGGCAAAGATTTCGGCTTATTTGAAGGATCATTCAAATGAACAATTTTTATTAATATGGAGAAGATGGATTGTTTATATTCAAAATAAGCATAGATTGGTGGGATATAGGTTAGGTTTTTAGATAAAAAAAATTTCCTTTTCTATATATATATATATATTTCACCTATTATGTAGAATTATACTTTGTGGAGTTAGGGATATTAATATAAGGTTACTTTTAGATGAATAGTATCCTGGGATTTGGTTTGGGAAGTCCGGGTGGGGGGTGGGGGGGGTTTTTTCTTATTTGTGATGTACCTATGATTGTTTTTCTTTTTATGTTGAAAATAATAAAAAAAATTTGAAAAAAAAAAAAAAAAAAATGAATGGCTGGAATTAAAGGAATCACTGGAATGTTCTTGAGAGAGCTAATGATTATTGCTAATTTAATACATTGCTTAATAAATAAATTAATAGAAAACGCTTGTATGATTTGTTTCTCCTATCTTACTTTCATTGTAGCATACAACTGTGTTACCCTTTATATTAATTGAGATGAGAACGACCCATCATGAATATCCCAGCAGGATCTATGGACTGATTGCCGTGTGTACTTTTTCAGTTTGCTATATATTATGGTAAGAAATGCATTTTCACACTGATATCTTAGTCTTACCAACTTCACAAGCAGGATTTGATGAAAAGTTTCACACTGTGTTTTTTATGATACTATATGGCTTATATATAAGACATAATTTAAGAATTCGTGCTATGCCCCTTTCTTTTTCTAACCAACAGAATTAAAAATAAGTATTCTGTTTCTCCCATCAATTTTCACTGTTCAGTTTCACAAAAGTGAAGTGTGTTCAAGTAAAACAAGATTTAGCTTGGGTCTCAATGTGAGGATTTATGTAGAAGGGTGCTTTAACTCAAAGCAAATGAAACATTGCCCAATTCAAGCTGGTATCTGAAACTGAAACAGAATTAAGAAACCCAAAGCTTTGATGTCCTGTATTGATTAAAATAGGAAAAGTACAAACTGTAACCTTTGTAAGGTTTTCTGAAGGAATGAAATCATCAGAAAATAGATGCAAAAAACCTCTCCTAATTTTTTAATGAAAGTGTTAAGTGTTGCATTTTTCATCTCTGACATGGAGGCAGAATTGTGCCTTATGAGGAGATTTATTGCCCAGTTTCAGGCTAGTAGATGCAAATTGAGGGATTGCAGGAAGGAAGGAAGGAAGGAAGGAAGGAAGGAAGGAAGGAAGGAAGGAAGGAAGGAAGGAAGGAAGGAAGCTTTCCTTGGAAGAAGGATGATCAATAGACTCAGGAAGGAGAAGTATAAATAATGCAAATCACAATTTTGCCCTATTCTACCCAAAACCAAATCAGTTCTGTAAGAGGTCTAATAAGCCCTCATAGTAATCTAGGGCTATAACCTCTGCTTTCAGATTCTGAAGTCATAATATTTCAAGAGGTGGGTTTTGTTGCCTTACTTGTCAAAAGCATTTCTTTTTTAGGCCATGACTAGTTCACAAATCAGGGGATAATCCAGTGGAAAAGTAGATTTCTTGAATATCTAACAGTTTGCACTGTTAGTATGTCTGTAATGTTGTTAGTCTATAAACAAAAGTTGAAATTGCCATGGTTTCTAATTCTTGCAGAGAAACAAGAATTTCATTCTGTGTTCCCATATTAGAAGTGAGATATGTGCATTTAAATTATTTTTCTTTTTCCTTTTTCCTCTTTGCTTACCTTGGCCAGAAATTCAGACTTTTCTTTTTTCCAGGCATATTCAATATTAAATTGTCTATTATTTTATAAGATTGGGAAATGGTAAGGACTCAATAAAATGGGACTCTAAAATGAATTTTAATGCATGTTCCCTTCTGCTTATCTAATAATAAGCAGTACAACAATTGTACTGTTGAAGGCATTCATTAGAGTTAATAACAAATAATCTTGTATGGAAGCTTTATGCCTAAGGTTGATCAGGCCATTATTGTACAATATTGAGTTAGCATGCATTCAAGGAGGAAAGAACTCCACAACAGAGGCCATCAGGTAATGTTTCCATGACAGCAGTACTACTTTTTGCAATTCCCTACATAGACATTGCAAGAATATTGGTAATGCCACTCTTCCAGAGAAGAGAAAGATAATGAGACCAATTATAATGTGTTAAACAAACCTTGGCTGGTTTAACTGGTTAGTCATAGATAGTTCTGTCTTTATATTTGACGTAAAATTTGTCAGTTATTTTTTCATTGTTAATATGATCTTTCATTTATTTGTAATGTTGCTTTGAGGGCAACGAACAGTGGCAATTTATTCAAGGACATAGATTATAGAGTTCAAAAGCTCTAGGATTAATCCTGTACTGCTTCACCTTAAATTTGGTCTAGCTAACTGTTCACTTATATCTGTGTTGTCTAATCCAAAAATTGTGAATGTGAAATTCCAAACTTGTTTTTTAAACAACAGAGCTACCCTGACCAATTGCAAACTGGTGTATAGCCTAAATACAATAAAAAATAGGCCATTCTATACAGGTTCAGACTGATTTCCAGATTTATTTTCTCATTATGAACTTTTTGTGAAGTGATCCTGTTACACAAAAGAGAGGAATCAGGCAGGGGGGAAAAAGATGCAAAAAGTTATGTATGGGGGTGCAATGGTTAAAATGCAGTATTTCAGGATAACTCTGCCCACAGCCAGGAGTTTGACCCTGACCAGCTCAAGGTTGACTCAGACTTTCATCCTTCCGAGGTCAGTAAAATGAAGACCCAGATCGTTGGGGGCAATATCATGACAGTGTAAACTGCTCAGAGAATGCTGTAAAGCACTGTGGAGAAATATAGAAGTCTAAGTGCTATTGCTAATATTGTTTCTATCTATAGGGTTTGTTTTAGTTGCTTGAATTCTTTTCTTATGGCTTCCTAACTTTTTTTCAGTAAAGAAGTAAAGATTATCGAAATTCTAATGAGCTTACGTAAATAAGTTCAGTCCTTCCTGTTGAATGAAGCATGGATGCATGGATAGAAAGAGAAAGAAAGAAATCACAGATCTGTGCAGTGCTTTGGCTTCAAAGGCAAAAATGGGTTTTAGAGCCCGAGGGAAGTCACATATAATACTTGCAGTCTCTGAAATCAGATAGCTTTTCTCAGAGCTCAGTGCTGAGAAAAAAAATGCAGCTGCTTTAAGGAATTGCAGACAGGTGTTACATAAGCACCCACACACTTTTTGGACTTCAAATCTGAATATATCAGTGTTGCACATGCCTGTTATAGACAACAACTTTGAATATGCTGTCAGCCCCACCAGACTATCAAGAATCAATTCCACGGAAAGGCTAAAACTACATTTATTGAGAGTGGCTTTAAACAGAATCTTTGAATCTAATTGTGCTGTTTCTCTTCCCCTTC
>NW_015402920.1:0-3500 GCF_001527695.2 Protobothrops mucrosquamatus
ACTAATTTGTTAGCTTTTTAAACCCTCCCTCCAGAAACATATTGTTCCCAAACAGAATGCATGCCAAAATTGTTTGATTGAATAACTCCCTTATTAAAATTCTGTTTCCCCTCCCCCCCATCTCCTGCTGCATATTTGAATATCTTAGGCAGGCAGAAAGTAGAAACTCTTTGATTCCAAACAGGGGAATATGAAGTGGGCAGAGCTAATTCAGCATATAAAAAACATCTGTATAACCTCCTGAGATGAAGCTTTTGCTACATGAAGGTACTCATGTCACAAATTGGCAGGAAAAGATGAAACTGGATTGTCTTCAAACATGAAATAATTTTATTGAACAAATCAAAGCATGGGGATGCATTATGTTTTCCAAACACATTTTTAAAAAAACTTTCAAAGCAAAAAGAAGAAAAGAACAACTTCCTTCATCTAAAATGACTAGACATAAAATGTTAAGGGTAACATTTTTTCCCCCCTGCAGATTCGCATGTGGTTATTTTCCTGTACAACATTTATTCCAAGCAGGAAAATTGTTGTGTATGAAGCAGTTCTTAGAAGTTCAGCAGTAAAACACATTTTCATTTCGTTTAGAATAAATGATGGGCACAAATTGAAGATAAAAGCTCCTTCTGGAAGTAAACATTTTATGTGGAATTGGGAAGCCTTAGGGCTATGATAGGAAGATGGAAAATGACATCATGGGGCTACAATTTTTTACTCTTTTTTCCACTTTGAAAGTAGAATGTTCTCATGTTTTTCACTGATGTTGAATTTATTCTAATAATGTTCATATTGAAGTCTGGGGACAGTTCCACTGAAGGGGTACAAACTTTCAAAAAAATATATTTACCAAAATACCTGTAGTCGAAATGACAGGCTTCCAGTCCTCAAGGATTTTGAAACTGGATGGTATCTGGGTTTTATCTGTAGTTTAATTTGGGCAGACTACTTATTGTTTCTTGTTATGTAGTTGTAATTGTACTATGGACCGTTTATTGTTACAACTGTAACCTGCAGAGAGTCTTTTGATTGTGACAAGCAATTTTTAAAATAATAATTTGTGTTTATTATTAGGGGTGGCGTGATAGCAGTGCTAGGGGTGACATAATAGCAGGACAAGAAGCAATGGATGGAGACTAATCAAGGAGAGAACCAACCCAGAACTAAGCAGAAATTCCCTGACCGTGAGAACAATTAATCAGTGGAACGACTTGTCTCCAGAAGTGGTGAATGCTCCAACACTGGAAGTTTTTAAGAAGAGACTGGACAGCCATTTGTCTGAAATGGTTTCCTGCTTGAGCAGGGGGTTGGACTAGAAGACCTCCAAGGTACCCTCCAACTCTGTTATTCTGTCAATAATAATGTATTCTACAAGCTACAGCCCTGCTAACCTCCCTTTCAGCTATATATGATGACCTATCACAGCGGGACTCAAATCTGCCTTGAGATCAAAGAAAACAGAAGCTTTGGGCAGATCATGATGTATGGAATCTGCCCTAATATTTGGTAGCAGATGGTCAGGATTTCCAAAACTTCCTCTCTCCTAAAAGACACATTGAAAAGACCACAATTACACAAACTAGTCTGACGCTGACAGAGACAGTGGAGGACTTTTCCCTGATCCCATTTTTGCTCAATTGCCAGTCCATTCAACTTTTGTAAAATGAACCATCTTCTTTGCTGTCTCAAGCACAAAGTGTCTTGTGGTGGCCTAGTCAATACAATGGCTGGTGGGCTTCGTTTGCTCATTCAGTCAGAAGTTGTGCAGGTTGGTGCTAGGTGTGGAGCATTAATAGGTTTTTATAGAAAGTGTCATTTCACTTTCCATGTTCTCTAATTCAAGTTCTGATCTTTGCTATCATTTACAATTTAGATTTCACTAATCCATATTTTAACTAGAGTTAAATTTGTATGTTATTACAAGGTAGGGTCTTCAGGGGCTGGCTTGTGCCCATACAAACTGTTTCTTGTATGTTTAGTATCTTCCCCTCCAACATTAATGTTATGTCATCACTGGTTATAAATGAATTTTGAAACAAAAATGATTTTTTGGGGGAGTAGAGGGAAAAATAGAAGGAGTTGTCAGTTCTCTGGACCAATTGCAAAATTCTGGCACTATAATTACAGGATAAAAGTATCAAAACACCATATTAAATATATAAAAAAATTCAGCTGAGTTTGTCATTATCTTCGAGTAGGCATAGTGTGGCTTGAGATGAACTGAATAAAAACCATCATATTGGGTGGGGTCTTCTCCTCCTCTCTGAATAGTAAATGGGAATTTTAAAAAGAAAAAAAATACCAAAACCTTTTACTCATGCCAACAAATACTTTTTTTCTTTTTATTCTTCACTCTCTTAGGTAGAGTGAGAATGGTATCAAAGTGTTATGGGTACAGGTACAGGACAAGAGGCCATTGAAGCTATAAACCACATCCTGCTTTAGTGCATCTTCTATCAGGACTCACAGGCTCAGTTTATAGCACCTTACCTAACAAAATATCCAGGAAATATTGATCTTTTTATGTGCAGTTACTGTTATCAGATCAGTATGAAGTAGTTTCTCTGAATGTGGTCAATTCTGCTGTGCAGTATGTAGAATTAGGCAAACTTTAACTGCTCACTGTTAAGCCACCACCAATCACTATATATTATTCTGTCTATCTTTTATTTTTATTTTGTACCATTATTATTGTTTTAATGCTTTTATTTCCTGCTCTGTGACTATAATAAAGATAGACTGATTGATTCGGGTCTACAGGTAGTCCTTGATTTGCAATCGTTCATTTATGGACCATTTGAAGTTTTGGTCTGAAAAAGGTGACTTATGACCGTTTTTCACACATACAACCATTGCAGCATCCTCACAGTCATGTGATCAAAATTCGGATGTTTGGCAACTGGCGTGTATTTGTGATGGTTGCAGCGTCCCTGTTGCATATGATCGCCTTTTGTTGCCCAGAGTTACCCTGTGGTAAGATGGGTGGCCAATAAATGTTATGAGTAAACAAATAAATAAAAAGAAGGGTGCCTTGAATTTTCACATTACTCAGTCTGGGATCAAGACCATTGTGGTCATCCTGATTTGCTTCCAGAGGTTGCCTAATATTTCCTGCTTTGGAAGATTTTACTGAAGTACCATTCCATGAAGATGGCCATAGCCGTCCAAGGAACTCGTTTTTCACCTACTTTCTTACCCCTCTCCAGTGATTTTTTTAAAATAAATGTAGAACTTGTTTGAGAATGGGAGTATTCCGATCAGTTGGTGAGTGGGTGAGATGCTTCATGATATTCACAACGGGCTTTGTTGTGTTCTTTGTATTCCCCCCCCTTAATCCCCTATGCATATCCTGATCACCCATTAAGGGTGATTGCCCTTCACCATTGATCGCCCATTAAGGGTGATTGCCCTTCACCATTGATCGCCCATTAAGGGTGATTGCCCTTCTCCATCTGCATACAGTTTCATGCCCGTTGCTGGTTGGCTAACTAGCAACAGGG
>NW_015402921.1:0-3500 GCF_001527695.2 Protobothrops mucrosquamatus
CCTTGAGAGGATAGGCGCATCATAATTCATTGTTTCACTTCTTATGAGTTATGGTCCTTGCCCTCACTAATGAATGCTAGGGATAAATAAAGCATCTCTCTTGCATTACGCTGTCTCTATTTACTCAAAACCTGTTATTATGCAAGCAAAATTCCCACAAATAATGCTTATAGTTTAACCTCAGACCAATTTCATGCAGCGATCAACTGCTAATATAAAACTATGTGAGCTGAGGCTGGCTCATGGGTTGCACAATGTAAAATTAATGTACGTGAATATACAGTAGCAACTACTTCTTTGTGAGATCAATATATTTGTCCCTCCAGGATAGCATTACCTATTTTTTCACATCAGTGTCTTTTACTGGTCAACCTGAACCTTCTATATTCAAAATTGGCCTATTGTAAGCAGTGTGTGTCTATCTCTAGTTTTTCAGTTCACAGTGAATTATAATATAATAATAATAATAATAATAATAATAATAATAATAATAATAATAATAATAATAATAATAATAATAATAATAATAATAATAAAAAAGTTGGAAGGGACCTTGGAGGTCATCTAGCCCAACCCCCTGCTCAGGCAGGAAACCCTATACCATTTCAGACAAATGGCTGTCCAGTCTCTTCTTAAAAACTTCCAGTGTTGGAGAATTCACAACTTCTGGAGGAAGGTTGTTCCACTGGTTAATTGTTCTAACTGTCAGGAAGTTTCTCCTTGGTTCTAGGTTGCTTCTCTCCTTGATTAGTTTCCATCCATTGCTTCTTGTCCTGCCTTCAGGCGCCTTTGAAAATAGCTTGACTCCCTCTTCTTTGTGGCAGCCCCTGAGATATTGGAACACTGCTATCATGTCCCCCCTCGTCCTTCTCTTCATTAAACTAGACATACCCAATTCCAGCAACTGTTCCTTATATGTTTTAGCCTCCAGTCCCCTAATCATCTTTGTTGCTCTTCTCTGTATTCTTTCTAGAGTCTCAACATCTTTTTTACATCGTGGTACCTTTACTTTTTGTTTTAGGACAACTGGAGTGATGACACTATATGGGAAATATACATAGTTTGAACAGAAGAATCTGCATCATTTTACTTCATTACAATCAATTGTTTACTCCTTCCCATCTCTCCCTCTTCCCCCCAAAAAAGAAGTAGCTTTGCTGTGGTTTGAAGTGCACCACAGCTGAGCCAGAAATAAATTGACTCATCTCTTGAGCAATGCTGATCCTGTAGGATCACTGAGGTTTAGATCTGATTGGGCACTTCGACAGGGCTCCTTTAGTTTACAAAGGAAGCTATAAATTTATATATCTGGAGGGCTAGCCTGATCTAAATAAATACACAAAGGGAGTAATGAGTAGTAAATAAAGCAGGATGCCACATAGCTTTAATAACCTTCTTGCTTGCTTTTTTGTATTTATTATTCATGTTTTATGCAGAAGCTGAAACGTTCAGTGTGTTTTGCAAGAAAATCAGAATTAGAATAGTGCTGGAAGGGACCTTTGAGTTCTTCTAGTCTAACCCCCCTGCTCATGCAGGAGACCCTATACCATTTCAGTCAAATGACTGTCCAGTGTCTCCTTAAAGACCTCCAGTGATGAAGCAGCCACAACTTCTGAAGGCAAGCTGTTGTACTGGTTAATTGTTCTCATTGTTAGTAAGTTTCTCCTTGATTAGTTTCCATCCATTGTTTCTTGTCCTGCTCTCTGCTGCTTTGGAAAATAAGTTGACCTCGTAGTCACAACTGGAAAAGCATACAGAGGAACTCAGGTAGTAAAAAGCACAGTAAGATACCAGTAATTTAGGATCTATTATTTGTTACAAGTAGTACTTGATTTACAATCATTCATTTAATGACCATTCAAAGTTACAAGGGCTCTGAAAAAAAGTTACTTATGACTGTTGCAGCACCCCCATGGTAACTAAAATGTGGGTGCTTGGCAGCTGTCACATATATATGATGGGTTGCAGCACTCCAACTACATGATTCCCTTAACAACTACGGTGATTTCCTTAACAACCATGGCAAAAAAAGTTAGTAAAATTGGGCACAACTTACTTAACCACCTTGCACAGCAATATAAATTCTGGTCCCAATTCTGGTCATAAGTTTTATTATATGGTTGAACTGATATCCATTACTTCTACTTGAATCTGATATAATTAATGTATCTATCAGTAGTTATTTTGAAAGAATATGCTTAAGATCACAAATTACATTGCTGCTGAAGCAAGCATCATTCCAGGAAATCCCTGGAAACTTTCATCCAAAGAAATAAATGCTTTTGCAAGTCATAGGAAAATTGATAATTTTATTATTTCTTTTTTTCTTTTTTTTTCTTTTTGCTTAGAATTGTTGAACCACAGAGTTGGAAGAGGCCATTAGATAGGTACAAAACATTAAACAATGAAAGAATCCATATTAAAGTATCCCAGACACAATGGCAATCTAGTCTCTGCTTGAACCCAACACAACACAATGGAAGGGAGCTTACCATCTCTCTGAGTCATGGGTTACACGTGTGACCCCAATTAAAACACAGTTGAATGAAAAACAGTCTGATACAAAAACAGTACAATGGTACTCCTTTCCCTCCTATTTCACATTTACATGAAACCACTGGGTGAGGTCATCTGACTTTAGGTTAAAAAAATATCAATATGCTGATGATACCCGATTTTATATCTCCATCACAGGCTGCCTGAGTGATGCCATAGACTAGAGTCTGTCTGAGTGCTGGGAGGCTAAGGGACTCTGAATGGGATACCACAGGCTTCAGCTCAACCCAAGCAAGACTGATGGACTCTTAGATTTTGGACTTGCTAGTTCCCAGAAAGTTCCATCATTGTTTTTTGCTTCAGGCTCTGCATCAGCTGTTTCTGCTCCTAAATTGGGGGGTGTTCACAATCACTCATGCCCTTGTGATCCCCATATTGGTACAAAATGCAGCAGTACAGGCAGTTATTGATATCAGTTATTCAGTACATTTGTGTCAAGCACCAGGGAAATCAGAAGATTCAGGCAGTTCAAACTTACAGAGTGACACCACTGGTCCATGAGTTGCATTGGCTTCCAGTGTCCTTCTGGTGAACTTAGAGGTACAATTCAAGGTCCTGATTGTCATGTTTAGAGCTCTTCAAGGCTTATGACCTGGTCACTTATCGGACAATATTTCCCCTATATTTTCTATCTGTCCTTCCTAATCTGGCAGGAAGGGCACGCTCCAGGTACTGTCAGCTAGGGAGTTTGGCTTCCAGGACCCAAAAGGAGAGCCTTTTCTGCTGTGGGATTTACTTTGTAGAACATCATTCCCTCTGAGGTTAGATTAGTCTTGTCTCTCCTGGCCTTTCGTAAGACTTTTAGAACTTGACTTTGTGCCCTGGGTGTGGTTTAAAGCTTGCCTCCTGATTGGGTAGATGACAGGCTAGCTTATGCCCAGCTGCGATTTGTTTCTATTTTTATATTGTGTTTTTATTTGTTTTACTATAAGCCACCTAAAATC
>NW_015402922.1:0-3499 GCF_001527695.2 Protobothrops mucrosquamatus
CAGCGGCTCCTCGTGTACCTTTTTTCTGAGATCTGGGACTCCCTCTGGGCCTTTCCTGGGAGGCCAGCAGAGTCCGTGGGAAGACACGGACGGATCTGACTGCAAGGGGATCTGAAATCAAGCCGACTACAAGATCGGAGCTTAATTCGGATCCCCTTTGCACGTCCGGTGGGTGAAGAGTGAACTCTGGGCCATTTGCTCCTTTTTCCTCTCTGTGTTGGGGGTGGGTGGGAATTGGGCCAAGGTGGTCTCGCCCAGCGACCAAACCTGGAAGGAGGCTGGTGTCTCAGTGGTCAGTCGCAGGTCAATGCTCATCTTCCACACCTCTGGAGACTTGGGCTGATGGGGCTGAGAGAAGCCACCCCCTATTGAACAAAGCTCCCCGTTCACCCTCCCCCAATTTTCTGGCCACACGTCCCATGAATTGTGCACGAGACGGGTGCGGGTGGGGCCCCTTCCCACCTTCCACCAGCCTATGGCCAACGAAAGGCAGAAGGACAGGTCAGTGGGTCAAGCAGGACTTACACAGGTAGCTGACCACCGTCAGGACCACAAGGCAGACAGTGGCCAAGGAGGCGAGCAGAATCCACAGGACGGTGGAAGAAACGTTGCCGAAGGGATTCATCTGGGTTTTCTTCTCGCCTCCAGGAGCAATGATCGAAACTTGGCTTTTGGCCGGCCGGGGTCCCATGGCTTCAGGGCAGGAAGCAGAGAGGAGAGGAACGCGGTGAAGAGACCCGGCAGCCATCATCGCCCAGAGCTAAAGCAGCCGCCAGTCCGAGGAACATTTCGCCCGGAATCACCCGTGTGTGAGTTGGACGGCCATATACATTTGTTTAATAGATAAATGAAGCAATGGATGGATGGATAGTCAGGCTCCTCCTGCATTTGGTCCTCTGCAGGCAGGAGGACTTGGGGGGGTGATGGGGGGTGAATTTTGGTTTGGCAACACCTCCAAGAAAACACAAACACAACATTCGCAAGCAGGAGGTCTTCAGGGTCTTGATAATGCTTTGGGAATATTTAAGAAACGCCTTCAGGGGTCAACATCAGAGATGAATCTGGGTTGACTCAGAATGGCAAGGTGGTGGGGAGAGGGGCCACGGAGATCATGTAGTCCAGGCATGTCAAACTCGCGATGTCACGTGACGTCGCACAACGTATCGGGCCGGTTTTGCCATTGCCGGCAATGGGGTGGGTGCGGCTTTCATGTGACACGTCCAGCCTGCGGGCCGGCAGTTTGACACCCCTGATGTAGTCCAACCCTCTGCCCAGCCCAGGGATCCATTCCTCTGTATCCCTGACAGAGGGCCATCCATAACATACCTTTTGTTTGGGACCCCTTTTAGGAGAGTCTGGATCCCACTCAAGGCATTCTCTTCCTCATCTTCTGAGCCTGTTTTCCACTCCTACAAGGTTCCTCCTCCTGTTTCCTCCTTGCCCTCTGATGCCACTTTTAGCACCAGTCTCCTTTTCCTCATCCTCCACGGCTCAAACCGCCTGCTAGTTGGCTGCTGGGGCCCCTCGCCAGATCTACAGCCACCAGCACACCTGTAGCCGCAAGGGGAAGGGGCATTGTGACATCACGGGGGCCTTGCCCTGAGAAATGGCTCCTGGACCTCTTCTGAGAAGAGGCCACCGCTTTGCTCGTGGCTCCACTGGCACGGGCGAAGGCATCCCATCAAAAGAGAACTGGTCAGGCACAAGTAACCAGATCCACACATGGCAGGATCCAGTTGACAGCTTCATTGTGTTCCACCTATAGTACAGGAATCTCCCCAGAGTATCTGCTTTCCCTTGAGAACAAACAGACAAGTTTCCATGGAACCTTGGGATGATTGGTCTGAAGTCTCTTGTGACTGCGCGAGGACTCTAGGCTAGCTCCTCACTTGACTCCCCCCCTTCCTTTGCCTGACTGGGCGTTTCCCAACAGAAGGTCAACAGAGCCCCTCTTTGGTGTGGTGGTCTCCATTGCCCCAAGAAGCAGTCTGTGCTGGTGGGCAACCAAATTAGCTCTGGCAGGGAGGCGGGCCTTTCTCAGGCCAACGGCCAGGGTCACCACCCCAAATCTGGTGCTGTGTGGATGCGTGCATTTTACAGCATTCTCCAACATGCAGGTTGAGGCTAGTGGGCCGAGCCCCCCTCCCCCAGGAGGCCTGTGTGCAAAACAGGGACAGAGTCTAACCCACAAAGCACGTTCTTGTCTGATCAGATTCACCAAATAAGACATTTGCACTGGACATCTGGGACTAGTGGTTTATACAGACTGGGCTTTTATTTTTTCCAAATCAGACTTGTTTAGAAAGGAATCTGTTCATTTACTTGACATCCGTGCCAAAATTCTGTCCCAGTAATTCAGCATCTGATGTTTTCAAAAGTGAAGCAACCAACATCTCTGAGTTAGAGGTGACTATCATCAAAATCTGGTTCCTCTTCTGCCTTTGTTCGCCATTCAATCAATCAATCAGAATAGATCTGGAAGGGACCTTGGAGGTCTTCTAGTCTAACCCCTTGCTCAAGCAGGAAATCCTATATCAATGATCAGGTGGCTGTCCAGTCTCTTTTTAAACACCTCCAGTGATGGAGGGACCCACAACTTCTGGAGGCAGGTCGTTCCACTGGTTAATTGTTTTCACTGTCAGGAAATTTCTCCTTAGTTCTCGGTTGCTTCTCTCCTTGATGAGTTTCCATCCGTTGCTTCTTGTCCTGCCTTCAGGGGCTTTGGAGAATAGCTTGACTCCCTCTTCTTTGGGGCAGCCCCTGAGATACTGGAAGGCTGCTATCCTGTCCCCCCTCGTCCTTCTCTTCATTAAACTAGACATTCCCAATTCCAGCAACCGTTCCTTATATGCTTTAGCCTCCAGTCCCCTCATCAACTTTGTTGCTCTTCTCTGCCCTCTTTCTAGAGTCTCAGATTCTCTTTTATCTCACGGCGAACAGAACTGGGCCCGTGTTGTTGAGTTTTTTTTCCAAAGTCCCAGTGATGCACCTGAAAGGACTTGGGGATACGGTAGAATGGAAGGCGGAATGGGACCGCTCACCATGGCCAACTCACCACAGCCAGCAATTTAACAATTCAACTCTTTAAAATGAATAAAAATAAATTTTAACTTTTGTCATTCACATTTCACTGTCCCTCCTTTTGCCTCCTTTCTTTAATGATTCCATCCCAGCGTTTCTTTCATATTAGCGTAATTCTTGTCCCGCCGTGAGTTGTCCTGCGGCAAGTTGTGCGGTCTCCTTACCATGGTTAGATGCGAATGTGGGGTGACCCATATGCCAGATTTGATAGTTCCCCCATGCTCCCAGTCTTGTACCCAGAGGAGGAGCTATTCCTGGTTGCCTTATTGCATCAGGAACCGGGCACACCCTGCTCTCTTCTAATTGTGCCTTATGGGTTGCACTGCTGCTTCCCCAGGTTCCCCCACCCATGCTCCTGGGGCGGCTCTCATCCGGGAGTTCCCAGGCTGAGACTCCCTCCCTCCTTCACTCTAAACAA
>NW_015402923.1:0-3498 GCF_001527695.2 Protobothrops mucrosquamatus
TCCCAGAATTCCACAGCCAGCATTGCTGGCTGTGGAATTCTGGGAGTTGAAGTCTACATGCCTTAAAATTGTCAAGGTTGAGAAACACTGGCTTAAACAAACATGGAGGGCAATAAAAAAAACAAAGCAAATGAGACAAAGTCTAGGCAATCTCTTCTGTGCCTGACTCATTTTTTTCTCCCACCAGTCACAATCCTGCAGCAGGATAGCTAAGATCTGATTGCAAGACATGTGGTTAAAGCCGTTCCCTGTTTACATCTAACCATAGTACAAATAACGATCTAGTACATTTTTTTTCTGCTCTTCTCAATGGTTTCATCATGTCTACAGAATATGAATGAAACAGATTTAAATTATCCTTGATAGGGTCACTTTTAAAGTAGTATTTTCCAATATTGTGACAACGTCAAAGGACAGTTTCAAGATATATACAAAAACTGTTAAGTTTTTTTCTTCCATTCTGAGGGAGAGAAGTCAGATAATAGGCAGTGACTGAGAAGAGAAGAGAGGCAACAAGGAAGTAGAACTGTGACTGGAAATAGGGACAGCAAATTTTATGGTATTATTGTTCTCTGATCTCTTAATAAGAAGTGGATAATGTGATAGCTCAAAAATCAGAAGGCATCATCTAAATAACAATTCTTCAGCTATATAAAGGATGTTCAGGTAGTTGTCTTACAAAAGTCTATATATCTGAAGCTGTCTACTAAAACTGGACAGTGTGGGGATTTCTACCTAGATAATCAGTGTGCAAAACTCAAGTGTGATTTAGATACTACAAATCAGATCAGAGGAACTTATACATTGACTATTTCAACTAATCCTAGCACACAGCATGGATAGTATTGGCAGGAATCAATTTGTCTAATTTAGATATCCTCCTTAATAAACATTGTGCATCACACTACAATTTCTGGACTATCTTCAAGAGTAGGACCATCTAGAGCAGGGGTCCTCAACCCCTGGTCCATGGACTGGTACCAGGCTGCAGCATGCCAGCAACCAGTCCACACAAACAAGCAAAGCCCCATCTGTGGGATGCAGGCAACACACAAAATCATGCACACTCCGATCCGTGGAAAAACCTTTCTCCATGGAACTGGTCCCTGGTGCCCAAAAGGTTGGGGACCTCTATCTAGATGGCATCTTTTTTGAGGATACCTTCTGCTTTGACAATACAATTGCGCTCTCTCTCTCTCTCTCTCTCTCTCTCTCTCTCTCTCTCTCTCTCTCTCTCTCTCTCTCTCTCTCTCTCTCTCTCTCTCTCACTCACCACAGCTTCCTGCTGGCAATGACAATTTTTAAGTTTTAATGGTATTTTAAGACAGGATGCCCAGAAAAGCTTCCTGTATAAAAATGTATTTGAAACTCTAGCTCTAATTAATTTTTCAGTGAGAACTATCCCTATTTTATATACATGTCTTTTGCTCCACAAGTCAGCTGCCCACTGATTGACTTACATGACGCTTTTATGACCAGCTACCTGTATAGTTTCACTGCACTTTGTTTATTTAATAAGAAATGTACCAGTATAAACATCTGAGTTATTTGTAAAATAAAAAAAACAAAAATAAACACAAATAAAAATTCAGACCAGAATCTAGAACAAATCATGTATGCATTAGAGGGAATAAAATTGAACTGAATTGTAGTTAGATAAGTATCCTTGCTTAGACAGAAAGAACTGGTCTGAAGCTGTACTTTACATGGAAATGTTCATATTTTCCTTTTGGTAAAGTAATAAAATAAAAGCAATAAATTAATTGATGTTTGAGTTAAAATAACTACACAGTTGCTTAACATTTCACTTCCTGGCTCACCTTCCCATGGAGCTTTGTTACTCAAGTTGGTAGATAGAAAGTAGAACTAAAAGGAATCTTCTCATTTGTCTTTATTACCAGAAATTGTTGTCATTTTGTAGCTTGCGCTGCTATAAAGGCAATTATATGCAACTTCCTGAACAATTCATCCTGGGACATAGTCCTCAGCATGCAAAATAAATAAATGAAGAACTGTAGCTGCTGCTTCTCCTTTCAGAGAAATCACATGGGCTCAAAATTTATTCCCAGGCTCATCAGAACTGCAAAGCATTTAGTTCCTTATTCTGTTCCCTTTCTTGCCATTCTTACCCAATAACTGGCAAATACAGTAACAGAGTCTTCCTTATCTCCGTGCCCTTAAAATTAACTGGAGCAAAGGGAAATTTCTGCTTCCGAGAAAAGGGGAATTTTCTGCTAGGGCCAAAGATATCTCTTTTGCATAATGTGTAGGTTTTGACCATGCACAACCCACACACATACAGAAATGTAAAAAGACAATGGCATATTTTCTGTTTCCTCAAACAGAAAGAAGGTTTGGAGTCAGAGCTATGTGTTTTGTGTCCTGGTACCAAAGATAACTTAATTCCTTTATTCACAAATAAACTAAGAGAACAAAAGGGAAGGAAAACAGAAAAAAGCCCCGTGAGTTATATTAATCCATCAATTGTGTCAGTTCTTCTTTGGACTACATACTCTATGCCAGTATAGTTAAGCAAATTTATTTCCAGCTCCAGCATGATGTGTAACCCCAGAAAACAGGTCAGGTTAGAGGAGAGGAACCCTTCTAACACCAATGTGCCCTTGCTCATTTATTCTGAGCAATCGCCACGTCAGTCTTTAATTGCGTCAATTGTATAACAACTAAAACTAGAATTATTAAACATTCTACATTTTCACAAGGAAGCTGTTAACATCTCTTTAATAATGCAGCGAAAGCTACAATGATTAATGTGCACTGCAGAGCGTGCTAATTTTGATGTGAGAAAGTTGCTTACCTGTTGAAATTCATTCTTATTTCACTTCCGAGCAGGCTTTGAGCAAAAACAGTTCAGACATTCCTTGGCATAATCTCCTATTTCAATGAAAGGGCAAGGAGGAAGTTAAGACCAGGTATTAAGTATTAATATTCCAAGATTAGGTCATATTTTCATTTTCTAGTCTTATAGAAAGAAAAGACATAAAGACATCATAAGTTCATGGCTTATTATCAGGGCCCGTTCCAGCAAAGTGCTGAGTGTTTTCCATTTCTGGACCACCCTTGATGTAACTTCATTTATGCTGCTTCAGATTGGGAAAACAATATTTTCATTTTGGCTAAAACCAGCTGCTCAAACCAGAATCTTCCAACCATGCTATTTTTAGGCACAAAATCAATTGGTTTGATTTTGATGCTGAAATAAACCCAAGCAATGGTACCAAACTGTCCAGATCATAAATGTTCATCTCTAATATACCATACTTTCTTTTTACTGTGGGTTAGGTGGGTTAGGAGTGGGAGGCACCGTTATGCGGTGGTTCTCCTCCTTCCTCACCGACCGTACGCAGTCTGTATTGGCAGGGGGACAGAGGTCGACTCCTAGGCCCCTAGCTTGTGGGGTGCCTCAGGGGTCGGTCCTCTCCCCCCTTTTGTTCAATATTTATGTAAAGCCGCTGGGGGAGATCATTCGTGGCTTTGGGG
>NW_015402924.1:0-3498 GCF_001527695.2 Protobothrops mucrosquamatus
TCTATCTATCTATCTATCTATCTATCTATCTATCTATCTATCTATCTATCTATCTATCTATCCTTCACTTCCATAGGCTGGACATAAATGACAATAAAGGTCTATCTATCTATCTATCTATCTATCTATCTATCTATCTATCTATCTATCTATCTATCTATCTATCTATCTATCTATCTATCTATCTATCTATCTATCCATCTATAGGCTGGAAATAGGCTGGACATAGTCTCTTCATTATAAGTTTCCAGATCCTTTATCATATTTCACGCTCTTCTCTGCACTCTTCCTGTGGTCTCAGCGTCTTTTTTGTATCGTGGTGACCAGAACTGCACCAGGCATTCCAAGGGTGGCCTCACTTGTGCAGGATAAACTGACATTATGACTTCTCCTGATCTTGGTGTTATCCCTCTGTTGATGCCGCCCAGGACTGCACTGGCTTTTTTGGAAGCTCCACCTGATCCCCGATTTGGAGGGGCTCTGCGGGGTCTCCCCTCCGCCTCGCCTGCGCCCCTCCCCCCCCAGGCCCAGATAACCCTCCCTCTTTTCCCAGCCCCCCATTTCTGCCCCTCCCCTTCCCAAGAGGCGGAATCCCAGGAAGGGGAATTGCCCGATGGAACTCTCGCTTTCCTTTCCCCGCCCTCCCTCGCCGGTTGCGCCTGGACGTCTGCCCAGCAACAATGATGACACGGGAATGTTTTTTTCCTATTGGTTGACCTCGCCCAATCGCCAGCGTGTTCCGGATTGTGGCGCAATTTACTCCCGGGACCCCCTTTTCCTTTGCCTGGGATTTTGGGAAAGCGGGGCGCAGGTTGAGGATCGGGGCCGGGATGGCTCTGCGCTCTGCGCCCCTCTTGCTCCTGGTGTTGGTGAAGGTGGTCCTGCGGGAGAGCTGCTTCGGTGAGTCCCTTTCGGGGGCCATCGGCGGTTTCGCCCCCTTTTCCTGCTAGGTGGGAACTTTTCTCTCTCCTCCCCCCCCAAAAGTTTATTCCCAGGGAGAGAATCCAGATTCGGTCCTCTTTCTCGTCCGCTCCCCCTCCCCCCTCCGGCCACTTTGAGATCAGACCCCCAAATGGTGATGGGGCTCTGCTGCCGCTCTCCCCCCCCCAGAAAAGCCCCCCTGGGAGCAGGAGAAGGGGGGGCTTCCAGAGGTCAGTCAAGTCTACCTGGGCGCCCCCTAAGCTCCATCCTTTCCCTCCCCCAAAGTGGAGGTTGTGGGAAAGCGGCGTTTGCACGGGATCAGGTCAGTTCCCAAACTTCCCGGCTGCCTTCGCACAACCCCTCCGCCTGGCTCCTCTTTCCTGCCTTTGGCGGGGCTCGGAGGCTCTTTGGGGCTTCTGGTGCTGGGAGGAGCCGGCTCGTTCCTCGACTCGCTTCCGTGTATTGGCAGACAAGGAGGCTGGAGCACTGGAGCCATCGGGTTAAGGCTGTCCTGGGAATGCAGCAGGAGAAGAGTCTGGAGAGAAGCCCTCCTTGAATAACCTTCCTCAAGATCCCTCTTTCTTCATTTTCACTTTCTCCTGGATACCCCGCACCCCCCACCCCCCACCCCTGTCCCAACCCCTAATCTCCCCAGAGCTTTTTTTCTGGGACTGGCGGGGGATTTGCCTCTTCCTCGGATCTCCCTCCTTCCATTTCGGAAGCCCCCAATTTGCAGAATTAAAAATATTTAAAAGTTTAATATTATATTATTCCTTAGTAATCAGATCGGAGGTCTTGGGGTGTCCCTAGTTGATCCTCAGAGAAACTGTCAATGCAGCAGCTTTTCCAAAGGCATTTCCAAAACTGTCAGGATCTGAAGGATAAGAGAGGCTGGGCTGGAGGCAGGAGGAGAGAAGCCCCTCTGGATGGAGAGCCTGGAATGAAGGGCTTGCTTGGACACAGACAGGCCCAAAATGACCAGCCCTTCCTGACCTGAGGAGGATTTGTGATTGTGAGGACGCCCAACCTGCGTTACATTCACACGTTTCTCCTCTCAGGCAGACTTCAGACTCCCTCACTGCTCAGCCCCACGAGGGGAAGAAGCGGGTTCTGGATCACGGAGGGTCCGATCCCCCCTCCTTCTGTTGGAGAAAAGCTCTGATCCCTTTGGATCCTGAAATCTCCCCAGAGCAGGAAGTGGATCTGGGGATCCCTCTCCCCAAAAGCTCTGAGAAGCCGCTGGGATTGTGGGGAGGAGCAGGAAGAAGGAGGCCAAGCCCTTGGGAGACTGGGAAGGGCTGGGAGACCATACTGGAGGGACTGGGCAGTGGGACTACAGATAGTCCTTGACTTACAGCAGTTCATTTAGTGACCGTTCAAAGTTTCAACGTCATTGAAAAAAGCGACTTATCACCATTTTAAACACTTATGACCATTTTAGCGTCCTCGTGGTCACGTGACCAGGATTTGGATGCTTGGCCACTGGTTCATATTTATGACGGTTGCAGTGATCCCGTTTTGCGACCTTCTGACAAGCAAAGTCAATGGAGAAGCCAGATTCACTTAACAACGGGGTTATCAATTTCACATCTGCAATGATTCACTTAACAACTGTGATAAAAAATCGTAAAATGGAGCAAAGCTTACTTAAGAAATGTCTCACTTACCAGCAAAAAATGTGGGCTCGATTATGGTCGTAAGTCAAGGACTGCCTGTATTTATTTCTCTGGGGGGCTTTGGAGGTCTTGCCCTTTTCCATGCAGACCCAGGTTCTGCCCAAATAAGTCCCGTGAAGGATCCTGAAAATGATCTTTAAACTCTTTGGTGCCCCGGAAGAATTTCTGACCTGAAGAGCTTTCAGAATGGAGACCCAGAAGGGGCCTTGGGGATTTTCATCAGCTTAATCGATTTCCCAGGAGCCTTTTATTCATTTTATTTATTTATTTTTATTCTTTTAATCCACTTACAAGCTGTTGTTTTTCTGTTCCTTGGGCAGCCTCAGTCTCTTCCGTGTTTGTATTTTGACAATGAAAACTAAACAGTGACTTAATGTGATTTTCTTTTGTCATTTTTAGCCACGTTTAGCATAGTTTATGTCTTGTGAATTTAGTCTGTCCTCCAATCCAAGGAAGGGCTAAAAAAACTTTGATGGTCCTTGGTTGGGAGTTTGCATGATAGAAACTGAAATAATGTTGTATGTTTATCTTTGGTTCACCAGAGGGGCTTTAAAGGTGACAGGACCCTCCATAGAGAGGCTGAGTTTGGGGAGAGACCCCAGCAGAGTCCCCCCACCCCACACAATACGGGAGTTGGCAGCAGGAACTCCCAAGCAGCCTCAGTGGGAGCAGGGGGTGGGGCCAGGGTGGAGAGGCCCCATGGGTTTCTTCCGGGTGAGGGGAATTCTGGGCAACTCCAAGTGGCTGAGTCTGAGAAACTCTAATTTAGGCCTTGATGTTGAGAGTCATTGATCATGTGAAGAGTTGGGTAGCCATGATCAACCCCCTCCCAAGCTTTCTGGAAGGCCTTGCTGGAAGGGGGGAGTGTGCAATTTGGCATGTAATGTTTGGGGGACCCGAC
>NW_015402925.1:0-3497 GCF_001527695.2 Protobothrops mucrosquamatus
TTTCTTCTAGTCAAACTGAATTGCCCATTTTTTATACATGGCTTATCAAAGTTTATTATAAGATAAAATACAAATAGAAATAAAAGTTAGGAAAGTTAAAGTGGAAAAGAAGAAGGGGGCACAGAGAGAAAGAAAAAAAGAAGAAAAGGAGAAGTGACTTCTGACATTTTTTTAGTGCAACAGAATACAAAAAAAGAAAGTTACAATCTTAATTTTTTGCTTTACATTTCTGAATGTTTCAACCATCTCTATAACAAGTCATTCTAGTCATCAGAACCCAAAATCAAAGTTTCATTTTTGTGATCAGATTCAAATGGATGCGACATCTGTTGTAATAGTTTAGGACCAGGAAATGTTCTTGGCTGTCTTTGAACAAATTCAGAGGAATGAACAAGTCATTTTTAGCAAACGTCTTATGTCTTGTTGCACAGGAATGTCACAAAATACTAAAAAACTTTTGCCACAATATTTTCTATAGCATTTTTAAAAACTGTACATAAGGTGATAAATTTGAAGATTCTTGGTCATGCATTATTTTGTATTCTTGTTGTGGGAGCATCAGAGAATAAGAGTTAAAGTAAGCAATAAAATTGTGAAATTTTGAAGGAATCCTCATGAAACTTTAGGTAATGTTCCCAGAGTCTCTTGGAGAAATCAGTAAATTGTAGCTGCCAGTCAGTTGCTTACATTTAAAAGCTCTGTAATCCTAATTGTAGGTCTGGTGCTCCACCTCGTGGAAAAGTGAATATACTGCATTAACAAACCAAAGTCATTTTGATTCATATTGCCAAAGCTGAAATATAATATCATATTCAAATTCAAATTCACTTAAGTGCTTGCCAAATGCTTTACCTTTCCCCCCTTTCTGTTTCAGATCCATTTATGCTATTCACGATATATATTAGATTTGAAGAAACATTGTATGAACATATTTGGGACACTGGTTGTTTTGCAGTCTTACAGCTATCCTGAATCTTGACAAGGCCTGCACAACTAATTGATGGAAAAGTGGCACATTGATAAATAGGGTTGCCAGGTGTCCACTATTTGAGTGGACAGTCCGCTTTTTTCACATTATGTTCACTATTTTTTTCCACAAAATAGTGGACTTTTTTTTTATTCAAAAGCTTTATGATGAAATGGTACGTAATCTAAAGCTGTATAGTCTACTTTTTTTACTACTTAACCCCCCCCCCCCCGCTTGTCCGCTATTTTTTGGAAGCAGACCTGGCAACCCTATTGATAAATTAAAAATCTTCATGGACCACAAGGAAAAAAAACGAGTGCCAACCAGCTATTCTATGGCTAGCGGAGTAATGGAAGTGCTGAAACTGGGGGCAGCTCTAAAAGTACTACTTTTTAAAAATTGTATGTTGTGCAGGCCAGATCTAGACTGTGTTTAATTGCTTAGGTATTTTATTGCAGTTATTGCAGCTCGAGGAAATAGGATCTTTTTCACTTTCTTCTATGTCTGATTATAAAGACTGAAGATTAATTCACGCTGAGAGATATTTTCGAAAGCAGTTTTAATTACCTTTCATATTGTAAAAGGAAAATAGTAAAATGATTGAAATGTAGTTGTAAAAGTGAGCCTACAAGTATGGCTCTTCCTGGGTTCAATCACCCATTGCCTTTCCAGTTTAAAGAACAACAGCCAAAACTGAGACATACAATTCCCGATCATTCATTTAGCAACAGTTTGAAGTTACAACGACATTGAAAAAAAGTGACTTATGACCAGGTGTCACACTTAGGATCATCGCAGCATCCCCATGATCAAGTGATCAGAATTTGAGTGCTTGGCAATCAGCATATAATTATGATGATTGCAGCATCCTGAGGTCATCTAATCATCATTTGTGACCTTCCTAGCTGGCTTCTGACAAGCAAAGTCAATGAGGGAAGTTGGACTTGCATAATAAGTGCATGATTCACTTAACAACTGCAGTGATTCACTTAGCAACATTGGCAAAAAAAGGTCATAAAATTGGGCATGACTCACTTAACAACCACCTTACTCATCAACAGAAATTCTGGTCCCAAATGTGGTCATAAATCAAGGACTACCTGTACTACTGATGTGAGTACAGTACAGGTACTTCTTCACTACATGTGAAAAATGCATTTGGTTCTTTTTTTTATAATTACTGAAAGTTGGGGAATAGACAGATAGGCAGTGGGCAGAATTTGATCTGAGGGCTGTAGGTTTTCCATCTCTGGTTTCT
The DNA here is from genome assembly GCF_001527695.2 of Protobothrops mucrosquamatus. Taxonomy (NCBI): domain Eukaryota; kingdom Metazoa; phylum Chordata; class Lepidosauria; order Squamata; family Viperidae; genus Protobothrops; species Protobothrops mucrosquamatus. The sequence continues at coordinate 2,226 of NW_015402925.1, forward strand.
GGAAATGTCTCCAAAGTGGAAAGTTGTGACATTTTACGGACTGGTAACGTTTGAATTTCAGTATCCATAGGACTGTCAGTGTATATGTTCCTTTGAAATAAACAAATGCAACTCATAGGTTTACAGTGTAATCAAAGCAATAGATGAATGAATGCCGCTGGAATATAAACATGACAGCAAACATAGTTGTGGTTAAGCATAGCCACAGAATCTGGAGAATCCTCCTTGGGTTCCGAAGTGGAATTGGAAGGAAGAGGTGCAGCAGGGATGGGGAACTATGGCCCTTTTATGACTTGTGAACTTCAACTTCAATTGGCTCAGGACTTCTGGAAGTTGAAGTCCACAAGTCATAAAGGGGCCACCTCTGAAGTAGAGGGACATACCTCACATGTTCAAGGAGGATGTTTAAGGCATAATAGGCATCAAATGAGGATTGATGATACTGCAGTAGAGAGCAAGAGATGGTGTGTGATTGGGAGTAGTTGGAACAGAAGTTATTAGTAGGAGGCGCCTTGATTGATTATGTTCTATCAAATCATTTTCAATTCCAAGTGACCACATACTTTTCTCCATGACAATCCGTCTTTCTTTCAGGATTCACAAGGGTGGACTCATCAGCCCTGTAACTGAGTCCGGCCATCTTGCTGCTGGCCATTCTCTTCTCTTTCCTTTCACCTTTCCTAGCATTAAAGCCTTTCCCACAGAATAGGTCTTCACATAATGTGTTCTGAGAAGGATAATTTGAGTTTTGTGCTTTGCCTGAGAACCCTGGGTTGATTTGTTCAATGATTCATTGGTTTTTCTTGGCTCTCTTCTCTAACATTAGTGTTCAAAGGCACTAATAGTCATCATACCTTGTTTCTTCAAAGTCCAACTTTCGCTTCCATGGAGTGTCTGTCACAAGGAATATCTTAACTTGTACTTTTCTGATCTTTTTAGGTGTAGACATATGACAGCATCCGAATATTTTTTTCACTGCCTTCACAATTGCTCTACCAAATGCTATTCTGTGGCATATTTCTTGTTTGTCTGTTCCTTTACTGTTGATGATTGAAAGGCAGAAGCTTTCTTCAACTTTAATAATATCAGTTCTAATGCCAGTTGTTGTATCTGTTGCCATTAGTGTAGTCTTCTTTATATTTAATGTTAGTCCCTTTTTCCCCCACTGTGCTCTTTGATTTTAATACTAGGGTATGCAGATCCTTCCATCACCATAGCACAGATTATGGATGTTTCTTCCTCTAGGAGAGGCATAGCAAGTAATAACTGTCA
>NW_015402926.1:0-3497 GCF_001527695.2 Protobothrops mucrosquamatus
TACAATGTAGTTTACACTATTTACATTGTAAATAACTTTACAATGTAATTCTCATACATATCGAAAACCATTAAATTACAAAACAGTTATTTTGAATTCTTTCATCATTTATATTGTGTGATTACCCACATAAAAATAAAATACTTACCGTTATTTGCTTTTTTAAGCTTCCTAATTAAGTTCTCTAGTTCTTGTTTAGAAAGTGCAGAAATTCGTACCTGCTGGAATGGACACAGAATATTTCTTACTTTGTTTGTAGAAACCCATCTATACAAAGCAAAAATAAGTCCAAAAAATTGTACTACATCGGATATGATCTAAACAATATCCAATTCTCCTTGACTAGAAAATATATTTAGATGAAGGACAAGAATGGTAATAAATACAGTACAATTCACAGGAGTGGAAAAGCTTTTCTTTTTGTTTTATTTTCAATAAGGGTAATCATATCAAGCCTTCAGGTTATTGAGGGATGGGTGTTTGTATCCTATGTATTGCTCTTTTTTTTTACAACACTTGATATCATTTTTGAATTGCATGCTACACATCATTTGTATTCAAATCCTATATCTATTTACATCAGGCATGTCAAACTGCCGGCCCGCAAGCCGGATGAATCATACTGAAACCGCCCCCACCCCATTGCCGGCAATGGGGAAAAAGTCACGATACGTCGCGCGACATCACGAGTTTGACATGCCTGATTACATAGAAAAGGTACAGTGCAGTCAGCATTTTTTAAAGCTAGCATACTTTTCTGCCAGTTCTTGATGAGCCACCATGTGGAAAAACACTTGGATGTCATAGCAAAATAAATGCCTCTGTCCATTCCAACACCAGGATTTTTCTTCCTGCTGCTCAAATAGCATTAGATATATTTAATTGCCAAGACCACATATTTTGCTACTATAATTCTGCAACGAACAATGGCCTATGGTATAGTATTTGTTATCTCTGCAACTTCTATAAGACAGCATTTTTCCTATAACATTCTCACTAAATGTATTATTATTATATTTTAATCCCACCCGTCTCTCTGTCTGTCTACACATCTTTCTGGTCAACCCAATGCAGCAAACGTACCTAATATTTCTGCTTCAAATTTTCACACAATTCTGTCAGGTGGGTTGGGCTACGAGAGAGTGGCCTAGCCAGTTTTCATGCCTAAGGCAGGACTAGAACTCACAGTCTCCTGGTTTCTAGGCCAGCGCCTTAATCACAATATCAAACAGGCTATCGAGATAGGCAGCATATAAATTTAATAAACAAATAAAAATAATGAATATTTGGATTTTTGAAAAGCAGAGTTTATCTCTTCTAGCAATTCAAAATATATTTAAGACATTTATTCACCTGTTCTTCAGATAATTCTGTTTCATTTTTCAGTCCTGCATTAATATCTTTAATAAAGTAGACCTTAAATGAAATATGTAAATATGTTATAGAGTAATTATAACTCTCTTTTCCAGTATTTACACGCATTGTTTTAAATGATTTAAGAAAAAACAAAATCCTTCTGGAGTTTGATTGTACCTATAGCATGAAACAATCATAAAGTTATCATTTGTAATATTTAGACAAGTGTATACAGATAGGCAAACCAAGGACTATTTTTTCTATTAGCACAATAAGACCTGTAATAAACTTATGAATTCTAATTTCATTTTGTATAATATTTGACTAAACAAAATGTGACTTTATTTAACATCTATTATTTTCTACTTTATTTCTTATTTCACTGTTCTTCAATCACACCCTTGTAAAATCTTAAGTTGCTTTTATTGCTACCTACTGAAAGGATTGCCTTATACTTTGAAATTCTTGGCTTTAAGGCAGCCCTCTTTGCTCTGCTATAATACCCAAGATCCATTTATGTTGCACACAGATTCTGGGTGCTTCCAGAACATGTTTCCATTATGCAATTATCTGGCTAAATTCACTAAATCCTATAAAGGATTCAGATAAACTGCCTGCTGTTTGCAACTTCCTATGTTTCTTCACAAACTTTCCAGTCTTTCTTATCTCTGAAAATCAATTACGGTAAGTATGAGAAAGTAGAATAGTGATACAATAAAGCCCTATTGTACAAACACTACAATATATTTATTGGTGGTTCTGTGATGCTTCCATCTGCAAATATCCTTGCTTTCATCAGGGTATTAATGGAAAGAAGCATCACTGCACAAGGCAGTTCTGCTAGTATGCCCCTAGAAAATCCCCCTTAATTTTATTTCAAGCAGTTTCAATGATACTTACAGGCTTTGGCTTCTCTCTTGAATTACACTTTTTCAAATGTTTTTGTAGCTGATCTTCATACACAGTGCTAAAATTAAAAATAAACAAATTAACAATGCTATTCATTGTTCTTTTTTTTAAAAAAACCCACACAATCTACTCTTGCTTACTGTTTTGGATCCAAAGGACAAGGGATTCTTTTCCTTTTATGTTCTTCCTAGTTAAAAAAAATAAACAATTTACTAACACTTTAAATCATACCCTTTTTCAGCTTCACATCCCCCAAAAATAAAAGTGAGCCCCAATTGATATAGATGTAACATAATAGAATTGGGGGGGGGAAACAAAACATAATGGAATTGATTTACATTGGAATCAACAATATGTTGCCTTAAAAGGTGCCTTATATCCAGGGTGATGTGAAAGAGAAACCTTCCTTGAAAAAAATTACCTGAGGCACTTGCGTTTTTTAAAAAACTTTGTATTCTGCCACTGCCCGTTTGCCACTTGTACATTACTTGTTTTCTAGGTTGACAGCAACATTTTCTCTATGCATGGTATGCTAGGGAAACTAAGCCAGCCTCCTCCAACCCACCATAACGTGCCCTAAACATGTAATCACATTCACAATCATTGGGATAATTTCCAATATTGGATGGCAGACGGAACTTTTACACCGGATGGAGGTAAGAGATGAAAACGGGATGAACCAGAAAAATCTAATGACATCTTCTTGCTCTGTGTGTGTGTGTGTGTGTATACACTCTACATATATGACACGCAGGTAAGAGATAAGCCACCTGGGAAAGCCAAGGGAAATCATCAAAACAATTAAAAAACAAAAATTAGAATATTTCGGACATGTGATGCGACACCCAGAAAAATACGGCATACTCCATTTAATCCTCCAGGGAAAGACTGAAGGCAAACGAGGTCCAGGCAGAAGAAGAACATCGTGGCTTCAAAATCTAAGGGACTGGTTTGGACAAAACTCAGCAGCACTTTTTCGTGCGGCTGCTGATAAAAACAGGATCGCCAACGTCCGATAACGGATATGGCACAAGAAGAAGAAGAAGGTGGTAAGAGATGAAAACGGGATGAACCAGAAAAATCTAATGACATCTTCTCGCTGTGTGTGTGTGTGTGTGTGTGTGTACACTCTACATATATGACAGGCAGGTAAGAGATGAAAACAGGAGGAACCAGAAAAATCTAATGACATCTTCTCGCTCTGTGTGTGTGTGTGTGTGTGTGTGTGTGTG
>NW_015402927.1:0-3496 GCF_001527695.2 Protobothrops mucrosquamatus
TCATTTTGCTTCTTTAAAAATGAACTTCAGTGTGCACCATAATACATCATTTTTTAATTAATGGGTAGCTGTCGTATTAATTATATGAAACCTTATGTGTTCAAAAGGTTTATTACCTTTATGGGCCTAAATTGAGTTTGTTGCTTATTTTGTAATCTATGCCAGGGCTTTTCAACCAGTGGTACGGGTACCACCTGTGATACATTGGCACCTGGCAGGTGGTACACGAGCATCCTAGAAAAGTGGTAGCGGGGGAGGGGAATGAGCTGAATCGGTGGCAGCACCGCACAAGCCTGAGCGAGAGACGGCTGGAGCTGCACAGCTGTCAGGGCTCAGTGGAAGCGCCAGGATCAGCGCCAGGCTCCAGCTGGAGCTCGGCGCTGATCCTGGCACTTCTGCTGAGCCCAGAAGAAGTGCCGATCAGCTGGAATGTTGCAGCACCACCAGGGTCTTGTGATTTAAATTCAGATGCTTGGCAACTGATTCATATTTATAACGGTCACAGTGTCCCAGGGTCATGTGAAGTGACCAAAACCTGCTGCAACTACCCAGCAGATGGGGGAATAAAAACCAAACACCCCCCCACCCCACCCCCGCTGCCAATCCTCAACAGAAATGCTCACAACAATGGAAACCTCGGACAGGAAGAAGAGCGCCGCCGGGCGGGCAGGCAGGTGTCTTGCTCGGCTGTGGCTTGGGGAGCACTTTTTTCAGTGCCACTGTAACTTCAAACAGTCACTAAGCAAACTGTTGTAAGTTGAGGACTACCTGTACTTTATCACTTTTTTCCTTTTTTTTTTTAGTCATCAAGTTTTTGACACCTTGCTAGGCAACTGGTGGTACTCGGATATTGCCATATCCTAAAAGTGGTACAATGGGTGAAAAGGTTGAAAAGCCCTGTCCTAGCATACCTTTTATTTGATGCACTAATGCAAATATTATTCAAAGAAGTACTGTATGATGAAATAAATATATAGAGGTTATTTACAGGAATTATTCTGTCTTCTCTGTGATGCCTAAAAATATTGCCTCTATCTAGCAATATTTACCAAGTTAAATGGATGACATCATTATGATAATAATGATTATTTACTGTTCAATATTAGAAATCCTGATATCTTGAATTTAAAATTGTAGTTGACAATTTTTATTGTTTTCTTTTATAGCAGAAGATGTTATAACTTCAGTCAGATTTCCAAGTGAATGATATTTATATCACAATAGACAGTTTGAGATAATATTCCTGGATGTCAGTAGGTAATTTGTATATAACAACCTCAGAATGAATCTCTCTTGAATCAGATGTAATTATAGTTCAATCCTTTGCATGTTTACATAGAAAGTCCCACTGAGTTAAGTGGCCATTACTCTTGGGTAAATATATATGTTTGCAGTCATATTTCCTATTTCTTAAGGATAAAATATTTCTAGTGAGTTCTCACTATGCAGCATTCACTATGCATGTTCTTCTTAAAGTTATCTACAACTTTACATTATGTGGTTTAACTATTTTGTAGATTGAAAAAGTCCTTCATCTGGCATAAGATATGTCAGCTAAAGCAAGGGTCCCCAACCCCTGGTCCGTGAACCAGTACCAGACCGCGGTATGCCAGCAACCGTGCCGCACAAACAAACAAAGCCCTGTCCGCGAGATGCAGGCAGCACACAAAACCACGCACCCTCCGGGCCATGGAAAAACCTCTCTCCACCAAACTGGTCCCTGGTGCCCAAAAGATTGGGGACCTCTGACCTAAAGACCATATTTACCAGAAGAATAAACAGATCAAAATAAGTTGTTTTAATTTCCTACAACTGGGCTAATCTGTTAGCAATCCTCATTTTCCATAAACTGCCATGAATACAAGTTTTTTTTATATCTATCTATCGATCGATATAGATGTATAGATATAGATATATAGATACACACACATACACACACACAAATCTCATCCTAGATCCTTTATGCATCTGTATTAGGGTATGATCTGTGAACTTTTGTTTGCTTGTTTTTCTTTTAAAGAACATTCAGCAACTTCTGATATTATTACATAATTATTATTACCATGACATGCATATACAGTATATTCAAATAACTGCTATTAGAGTAGAAACTATTAAAATGTAGAATGAAGCAAAAAAAAATCAATGGAAATATAAATAAGCACTGCATTGAAACCTGTGCAATGCAAACACCAATTTATATTCATTTTCTTAACAAATAGCCCAGTTCAAAATTATATATTTACAGTCAGCCAAATAATCAAGGTACTGTATTAAACTTAATGAAGTATTACTTCCTGCAACAAGATTTTCATTAATGGTGGAGATCATTAACTCCAGGTAGGCCACCCATTCAGGGAAAAGTGAATGACAAAAAAGAACTTATAGACCTACATATGCCATGGTTAAGGAACAAGAATCAGTTTAATGATCTAGACTAATTTTAGTTGTCCAGTATCCCACCAAATTGTGGAAGCAAAACACAGCTTCCAAATCAGTATTTCTCTCTTGTTCTTAGAAAACCAAATATCTCCAGCTTTTGAATGAAGAAGATATTGTCCTCCTGGTCTGCCCTCCAAGGAAGGTTATTATTAGAGTTTTCACAGATGAAAAGGCCTTCATGATTTTCTAGGCTTGGACGTTAGGTACAATACTATAGGCCAATGTTAAATATTTTCTGAATTTTTTTCTTTTACAGCCTGACAAGAGTTGCATTCAATTTTTGACATATGCCAGTGTATCAGAACAGATACAGGTGGGACAAGATGGCTCAACATAAAGCACATTAACAGCAAATATGACAAATTATTGAATAGTGTTTCTATATGCATGCTTCAGATCTTGGTGTTTTCTTAATAAATGCTTATCCTGAACCCCATCACTTTCTCTTTTTCCTCATGAGGCAGGCTGTAATTTCTGGACAACTGGGATAGGCTCCAATATCCATCAACTGGAGTTGGATATGTATGCTTGGAATTTAAGGAACTCTGAGTGAAATAATACCAGAACTGAAAAATGTCTACAATATTTCATAGGAAAAAAAATACTCCTATTAATCACAAATGTGTTGAATAATTTCAGCCTTGCAGTATATTGGGGAGACAATAGATGCATAGGTCTATTGCATAGTTAGAAATCCATGGCAATTACTTGCAAATTTCCAGAATTATAAATCACTACCCTGATCACTTTTGCTGTTTTGTTCTTCCTATCCTCTCTTTCTAAAGAGATGCTAAAAGCATGATTTTGTCACAAACCAACAAATTCTGTTGTTCCAATGTCTTTAAACTGGCATGACCTGTTGGCAGATACGGCTCCCTAAGAAAAAATCAGCTTCATATAAGGAGCCTAATTTTACTTAATCTAGACTAGGTTCCATTATAGACTAGACTAGCTTCCATTACAAGGAAGGAGAAAAGGAATTGGTTTCCTGCAGTTATTTTGAAGTCTCTCATGTATTTGTGTCTTCTGCTCATTGTACTTTCCAAATAATGCT
>NW_015402928.1:0-3495 GCF_001527695.2 Protobothrops mucrosquamatus
AGTCTGTCACAGCAGATGGGAGCACTGGGATTACTTCAACGGGAGCGTGCTCAGGATCCACCGACTCGAGTTCTCTTCTCCCCCCCCCCCCAATTTTTCTCTTTTTGCGGGTGAGGGTCTTTTGTAAGTAGTGCAAGGAGCCTGTGCTGCTTCTCAGTTCTAGCCGCTGTTGTAGTTGAACACAGGGAGCGCTTGTTCTATTCCTAAAGAAAGGGATGCAATTCTGAACTCTTCAAAAATAAAAATAAAAATGAAACCAGCGACGAACGGACAGTCTGCTGGTGTCCTTCTGACTTCTATGCTTTTTTCTCTTCACCTTCCTCGTCCTCCCCCCTCTCCCCCCCTTTGGAGCAGATTGTTTTGATGTCTAGAAACCAATTCTAGTGCAAAAAAATGTTGTGTGTGTGATGTAGTGATGGGATTTGTTGCTGACCATGTATCTGTAAATTCTGACTTGCCACTTGGAGAAATCTTTTCTCTGGAGAGTTACACGCTGCAGAGTTGCTTGGAGTGCTGGTCACCCCTTCTCGGAAGAATGAGTATCTCCCAACGGATCCGGGAATAATGCCATTGTCGATTTTCTAACGATGAGCCGTTCTACGCCACTGCGCATTTTCTGTGGGCGGAGAAAGCGAAAACTCACATCCTGCCCTTTCAGCAAAATTTTGAGGGATCTTTTTTTTAATCTCTCTTGATTTAAAGGGGGAACAGTTCCAAGCTTCATTGTTGTCTCAAAAACGCGAGGTGCAACTTGTAAACGAAGCTTGGGGCATTCAGTAAATTCAGCTGCTCTTATCATCCCCCAACTTTATATAAATAGTTCGTTTTTTTTGTGTGTTTTTAAAATAGTTGTGGAGGATATGAGCACACAGGGATTATACACTTGCATGGAAATGGGTAAAGCCTTTAGTAATAGGTTTGTGCTACTTTTGTTATCTTGTAGAAATATTTCGTTGAAAGGCTTCCGTAGCAGAGGCCACGTCTCCTCCCTGCCTCCCCCCATTTCCATGGCTCCCCTAGGTCTTGCATTAAGTTGGTGTAAAGCTTTAGTTTCTTTTGTAGGCCTTCATCGCACAGAGTGACACGTTGTGGTGAGGTCGCATTATGGAGTCATGTAAATTGTAATTATAAATAAAACATGTAAATGTTTAACGTGTTCTCAGCTTTTTGGTTTTTTTAAAAAAAAGTTTTCAAGCAAAAAGGGATTAGACAACTTGCAAATCAGGATGATGCTGTATTTAGGATGCCCAGAATTAGATACACGATTTCTCAAGTTAAGAAAAAAACACCCACCCACATTTTCTGCTTCCTTCAAAAGCACTGTCATACAAGTAACATGTTAACTGCATGTTTCAAATGTTGAAACTGAAGTTTCAACATTTTCTCCTGGGAGCCTAGCGACTTGCTCCTTAATCTCTATTTTGAAACGTAAATACTTCTGTCTAGATCAGGGCTTTTCAGCCTTTTCACCCATTGTACCACTTTTAGGATATGGCAACATCTGAGTACCACCAGTCGCCTAGCAAGGTGTCAAAAACTTAAATGACCCCCCCCCCAAAAGGAAAAAAGTGATAAAGTACAGGTAGTCCTCGACTTACAACAGTTTGCTTAGTGACTCTTAGAAGTTACAATGGCACTGAAAAAAGTGCCCCCCAAGCCACAGCCGAGTAAGACACCTGCCTGCCCACCTGGCGGCGCTCTTCCTCCTGTCCGAGGTTTTCATTGTTGGCAGTGGGGGTGGGGGGGGGTGTTTGGTTTTTATTCCCCCCCCCCCCGTCTGCTGGATGGTTGCAGCAGGTTTTGGTCACTTCACATGAGCCTGGGACACTGTGACCGTCATAAATATGAATCAGTTGCCAAGCATCTGAATGTAGATCACAAGACCCTGGAGATGCTGCAACATTCCAGCTGATCGGCGCTTCTTCAGGGCTCAGCAGAAGCACCAGGATCAGCGCCGAGCTCCAGCTGGAGCCTGGCGCTGATCCTGGCGCTTCCACTGAGCCCTGACAGCCTTGAAGAAGCACCGATCAGCTGGAAAGTGGCACTGATCCTGGCGCTTCCGCTGAGCTCTGACAGCCCTGCAGCTGCAGCCATCTCTCGCTCAGGCTTGTGCGGTGCTGCCACCAGTTCAGCTCATTCCCCTCCCCTGCTACCACTTTTCTAGGAGGGTCACGTACCACCTGCCAGGTGCCAATGTATCACAGGTGGTACCCGTACCACTGGTTGAAAAGCCCTGGTCTAGATAAGAGATGCCGAAAGGCTTGGTGAATAAAACTTCGGCAACCATTAAAATTTTCCTTTTAGGAAAACCAATCTGAGGCCACCACAGTTTGGCATTTTTAAATAGTTAACATTTGTGTCTTATGAAACATAACCTTATGCTACACACTGCAGTTCGTAGGGACCATCTGAAAGAAGAGCAAAATGGTTGCTTAAAAGAGAAAAAAAAATATCCTTGCAAAGCACACACCAGCATGTAATCGAACAAAATAGACAAGGTCCATTGAGTGTCTTTGAGCAGATTTGAAATTTTGATGGATTTGTGCCACACACTTACTAATGAAAACAACTAAATCTGATTATGCAACTCACAATTCAAATTAGACGTTGGATGATTTACACATCCCTAGATGTTCTGTGAAGATAGTAATTCATTTTGCAAAGAAGCCAACCTTTGACCCACGTAGACTATTCTTGACTATTCTTATTGACGCCAGTTCTGCAACATACCAACTTTCCAGTCCTGGCTATACATGTGAATACTGCAAGGGGGATCTGTGTGGTTTATAACCGAGCAATAGCCTCTTACTTGCATAATATTGCTTAACACCTACCAATTTGAGCTTTAGAGATTAATAGGCTGCCCTGATAAAGCAATACTTGGGAGGTTTATAATGTTAGAACACATTTTTCTCGAATCTGGTAATTGGCAGTTCAAGTATTAATACTGATAAACAAAAATCCATTAGAAACACACCCTTTACAACTACTTGCTCTGAAAGTAACACTGGTGTTAATGGAAGCATCCTGCTATCACTTCAGAAGTCAAGTTTCTTCAGTTTTTAAATCAGTAGAATAAATCATGTGGGACATCTATACTGATCTTGAAAATTATTTTTCCATTCATTACTATATCTGAGTCTTTGAATTTGATCTTTGTGAATCAAAGATAGCACACTATCTTTCAAAGGCTCACAAGTATTCCCCAGCACATGCCACAGGGATAATAGCTATATTCTCCCAGCATTCAGATCTGTCCTGTGAACTTTGACTTAGCCCTGATCTAATTTTCTACCTTGATTTTGATTTTGATTTTATTAAATTTATACCCCGCCCTTCTCCCGGAGGACTCAGGGCGGCTTACAGCCAGTTTAAAACAATGATACAATACAATACAAAATTTAAAAATGATTAAAAATAAATATTCAAATTTGGCTGCTTCTACTAAAAATTTGATTAAAACCAATTTAAAATACCCCTAGGCCAGTCCTGCCC
>NW_015402928.1:12617-13665 GCF_001527695.2 Protobothrops mucrosquamatus
TATCCTCCCTTTGCAGTGTTTCTCAACCTTGACAATTTTAAGGCATGTGGACTTCAACTCCCAGAATTGCACAGCCAGCATTGCTGGCTGTGGAATTCTGGGAGTTGAAGTCCACATGCCTTAAAATTGTCAAGGTTGAGAAACACTGGATGAGCCAAAAGAAACCAGAGCTTTTCTTCTAGTATAGCCACCCCTCCCCGACTTGCTTTTCTCTGATAACATCACACCAACCCACAATCTTCTGTATCAGTTTATTGAGCAACCCCAATTAACTGACAGCATACAACATTAAACTAAAATTCAGACAATTCATTAGATACACACCACAAAGCTTACAAACCAAAACCCACGTTATGGCATTGTATACTGTGTGAACGCATACCAGTATATATCTGTACTATATATGTATACCTGTCTCCATACATATACCTTATGGGTTGAACACTATCAAATCACCTTCCCCCCCCCCGCCAGATGTGTACAGCCGGCTCCTTCCAAAACTGGAAGGAGCCCTACTTGCTGAGAATTCTGGGAAATTCAATCCCAAAATGCCTGAAAAGACCAACCAGGGAGGCCCATCTTACCCAGCTCCCCAAAAAGGGGCCTTTACTGGGGAGCTGGAGAGGCCAGAGCGGGCTCGAAACGCGTCTTTTCACCAAAAGCTTTTGGGGTTTTATTTGCAAGCCATCCTATTTTATTTTATTTTTTGCAGTCCAAGGAAATAAAAATGCTCTTCTGCCCACAAGGATCCTCTAGAATCGGGTTTAAGAAGCAATCGGACAGCCATTTGTCCAGAATGGTATAGGCCAGGGCAGGGGTAGGCAACCTTGGCTCTTTTATGACTCGTGGACTTCAACTCCCAGAATTCCTGAGCCAGCATGGCTCACCTTGGAAACTCTCTCTTTCCCCTCAGCATGGCTGGCTCAGGAATTCTGGGAGTTGGAGTCCACACGTCTTAAAGTTCCTGAGGTGGAGAAACAATAGACTAGACCAGTGTTTCTCAACCTTGACAATTTTAAGGCATGTGGACTTCAACTCCCAGAATTCC
>NW_015402929.1:0-2038 GCF_001527695.2 Protobothrops mucrosquamatus
GAGAGTGGGGGAAGAGGACTGGCAGACCAAGGGCAGAAAGAGGGAGAGGGAGAGGGAGAGAGGGGGGAGAGAGAGACAGAGAGAGACCCTTTTGACATCTAAAAATGAAGATAACACTGCATATATCCTTTTTTATCTTTATGATATGTGTGTGTGTGTGTAAGTAAAAAAGATAGTGGTAAAAAAGGATATATGCAGTCTTATCTTCATTTTAGATATCGAAAGGGTTTTGCGGTTCCCAGTGTTTTGTTTTTGGTGGGAAACGGGTCCAAGTGGCTCTTTGAGTGTTTTGGGTTGCCTACCCCTGGTCTATACATATGTTGTATATAGTATGCTTAGGTGTGTGTCATGTATGTGTTTCCCTTTGAGAGCGGGCAACTAAATTTCATTTTTGATGTGAGCCATTGTGCCCACAGTAAAAAAATGACAATAAAGGTTATCTTATCTCTATCTCTATCTCTATCTCTATCTCTATCTATCTCTTTATCTTTATCTTATGACCTGGATGATGGAGCATCTCCATGGACATTAAACTGATCACTTTGGGATGGATTCCCTTCGGATGGTGCAGGAGGATGAACGGATTTCCAGAAAACATTGCAGACTACAGGAACCATTTGCACTTCAGTGTGAGAGGCAGACAACACAGACACATCCCCAACAGCCTGCGCCTGTCTTCCACAGTGAAGGGACCCAGGCAGAAAAACATCCTGCAGGAAGTACAACTCCACAACAGAGTCCTTTCAGCACTCCCAAGAAGGCTTCACATCCATTTGCACCACTCAGGTGACCCTGAGGACACAGATAAACCTCCAAGTGGCCTCAACGACCTTCTAAAAGGAGGCAAATGACCAGCTGTCTGCAAGGAGTATAAATCCTGCCATTTCCCCACCGTCCAATCAGAGCTGAAGAAGCTCCTTGGAGGAGAAGCGAAACGTCTTCAAAGGAAAAACAGGAAAGTCCAGGGGGCTCCTGAAAAAGCACCTTTGGGGCAGCTGTGACCCTGATGACTGAGGACCTCCATGGACGTGATGCTCCCCTTAGGTTTTTCCATCTGCCTTGGACCCGAAGCCTTCTCCGGTTTGAAAGGTGCTTTTCACCAGGTGTTATAGAGGAAGACCAAGGGGCAAGAGCAGACTCACAGGAGTCCTTGACTTACGGCCATAATGGAGCCTACCCAGCACAGCTCGTAAATCAGGCCATCCGCGTGACTGACCCAATTTTACGTCTTCTTTTGTCACCACCGTTAAGGAAACTTTTTGTGATTTTGAAGTAGGTCAACGGTTCTTCATGCTCTGGGTTTTTTAAAATAATTAAATAAATAAATAAAAACCCAGAAGTTAAATGCTTGTTTAGCATACATCTTTCCAACCAACATGCCTCAGAAGCAGGAATTCTAATGGCTTAAAGGAGGACTACTACGAAGCAAGCAGATGCTCCATCAGCCTAGGAGACAAGCATCGGAACAGAGAAAATCAATTAGGGCAAAGAAAAGAAGAATTAGATGGGGCCTAAGAACAGGGTCTCCCAACCTTCGCAACTTTAAGGCCTGTGGACTCCAGCTCCCAGAATTCATAAGCCAGGGAATTCTGGGAGTTGAAGTCCCCAAGTCTTAAAGTTGCCAAGCTTGCACATCCATGCTCTACACAATGAAATGATGAGGGGGCCAAATCAAGGGAATATTCAGCCAAATACAGGTTGAGAATGACAGCCGCCTTGGGAATAGCAGAGTGTGGTGTGCAGAGAGCCACCCTAGACAAACCACACACCACACTGAGCATCACAGCCTCCTCAGAAGGCGCGGCCTGCAAAAGAAGCCGTTTCTTCAGAGAATACGCCATTTAACTCCGAACTGAGGCTGTCCCGGGGCCTCTTCTTCCCTTGAGGCAGAGATTGCACCTGCTGGAGGCTGGGTTGCACAACGGACCCACAATGGGAGAACACAAGTCCTTTCTCTGCTGTGATGACGGCCGAGGTCTCTGATCCGTGGAAGACCCTTCCTTGGCAAAAGACGTTGGGATGGTTTCCACCCCCTAGT
>NW_015402929.1:8952-12447 GCF_001527695.2 Protobothrops mucrosquamatus
TTTGTTTGCTTCTAGTTTTTTGCAGATCTATTTTTTTATTATCTTTTCCAGGATCTTCCCAGGTATTGATGTTAGACTGATTGGTCTGTAGTTTCCTGGGTCTGTTTTATTTTCCTTTCTTAAACATAGGGACATCGGCCCTTTTCCAATCCTCAGGTACTTCCCTGGTGCTCCAGGATTTGTGAAAGATGTGGTGCAATGGTTCTGAGATAACATCTGTCTGCTCTGGGATGTACTCTATTGCGTCCTGGCAGTTTATATTCATCAAGGTCAGATAGGTGTTCTATTACCATTTTCTTGCTTATTTTAATTTGTGTTTCTAGTTTCTCTTTTGCAGTGGTTTTTTTTATATGTTGGGCTATAGTTTCCTTTATGTGAAGACTGAAGCAAACTATGATTTAAGCAGGTCTGCTCTCTCCCTGCTGCCTGTTATTTCCTTGCCATCTTCTCTCTTTAGTGGACCTACAGTTTCCTTGACTTTTTTCTTGTTAATATATTGGAAGAAAATTTTATTTATTATCCTTGATTTCTGTTGCAAGTCTTTGTTCGTTCTGAGCCTTTCCTTTCCTGACTTTGCATGTTCTGGCTGTCTGCTGAAAATCGGCCTTAGTTATGTGCCCCTCTTTCCATTTTTTGTATTTGCCCTTTTTGTCTTTCAGTTTGTCAGAGAGATCTTTGTGCAGCCATGCCGGTATCGTCTTGAATTTCTTGTTCTTCTTTTTCAGTGGTATTGTGCTGGTCTAGGCTTTAATGTTCACATTTTTCAGAGTTTCCCATGCTTCTTGAGTTGTTTTCCCCTTTAGGATTTTCATCCATGGGATCTTTCCTAGGTTCTCTTTGATTTTGTTAAAGTCAGCTCTTTTGAAGTTTCAGACCCTGGTTGGATTGTTTTCTCTTGCTAGTGTTTGCATTATATTAAATTCCACTATGATGTGGTCACTTTTGCCAGAGGTTCCGGTAACTTCAACTCCCTCTATCACTTCTTCTCTGATGAGATGAGTACTGATGAGAACACCACTTGTGCTCCTGGCTTCTTAACTTTATTGCCTACTTGTTTATAATCTCTCACTATTGTACTCAGGTTCTTTGCTGTGTCATCCATCCCAATGTGGAGGAGGAGGAAAGGGTAGTTGTTGTTAATTGCAAAGTTGTGTCCGACCATCGTGACCCCATGGACAACGTTCCTCCAGGCCTTCCTGTCCTCTACTATCTTCTGGATTCCATTTCAGTTCACGCCTACTGCTTCAGTGACTCTGTCCAGCCACCTCATTCTCTGTCGTTCCCTTCTTTTATTGCCCTCCATCTTTCCCAGCATTAGGCCCTTCTCCAGTGAGTCCTTCCTTCTCATTAGGTGGCCAAAGTATTTGAATTTCAACTTCAGGATCTGGCCTTCTAAATAGTAGTCGGGGTTGATCTCTTCTAGGACTGACCGGTTTGAACGCCTTGCAGTCCAAGGGACTCGCAGGAGTCTTCTCCAGCACCAGAGTTCAAAGGCCTCAATTCTTTGTCGCTCAGCCTTTCTTATGGTCCAACGTTCACATCCCTACATTGCAACTGGGAAAACCATGGACTTGACTATATGCACTTTTGTTGGCAGGGTGATGTCTCTGCTTTTTAGTATGCTGTCTAGATTTACCATAGCTTTCCTCCCCAGAAGCAAGCGTCTTTTAATTTCTTGACTGCAGTCCCCATCTGAGGTGATCTTGGAGCCCAGGAAAATAAAATCTGTCACTACCTCCATTTCTTCCCCATCTATTTGCCAGGAACTGAGAGGGCCGGATGCCATGATTTTGGTTTTCTTAATGTTGAGTTTCAAGCCAACTTTTGCACTCTCCTTCTTCACCCGCATCAAGAGGCTCTTTAGTTCCTCTTCACTTTCTGCCATTAGAGTGGTATCATCTGCATATCTTAGGTTGTGGATATTTCTCCCGGAAATCTTAATTCCAACTTTTGATTCATCTAGCCCTGCCTTTCTCATGATGTGCTCTGCATATAAGTTAAATAGGCAGGGCAACAGTATACAGCCTTGCCGGACTCCTTTGCCAATTTTGAACCAATCAGTGGTTCCGTGTCCAGTTCTCACTGTTGCTTCTTGACCCACATATACATTTCTCAGGAGACAAATAAGATGGTCTGGTACTCCCATCGCTTTAAGAACTTGCCACAATTTGTTGTGATCTACACAATTAAAGGCTTTAGCTTAGTCAATGAAGCAGAAGTAGATGTTTTTTCTGGAACTCCCTAGCTTTCTCCATGATCCAGCGTATGTTGGCAATTTCATCTCTAGTTCCTCTGCCTCTTCGAAATCCTGCCTGTACTTCTGGTAGTTCTCGATCCACATACTGCTGGAGTCTAGCTTGTAGGATTTTAAGCATAACTTTACTAGCATGAGAAATGAGTGCAATGGCGCGATAGTTTGAACATTCTTTGACATTGCCTTTCTTTGGAATTGGAATGTAAACTGACCTTTTCCAATCCTGTGGCCACTGTTGAGTTTTCCAAATTTGCTGGCAAATTGAGTGTAGCACTTTTACTGCATCGTCTTTTAAGATTTTGAATAGCTCAGCTGGAATACTGTCACCTCCACTAGCTTTGTTGTTGCTCAGATTTCCTAAGGACCATTTCACTTCACATTCTAGGATGTCTGGCTCGAGGTCAGTGACCACCTCATCGTGGTTATCTGGGATGTTAAGCTCGTTCTTGTATAGTTCTTCTGTGTAATTTTGCCACCTCTTCTTAATCTCTTCTGCCTCTTAGGTCCCTGCCATTTTGATCCTTTATCATGCCCATCTTTGCATGAAACGTTCCCTTCATATCTCCAATTTTCTTGAATAGATCTCTGGTCCTCCCTATTCTGTTGTTTTCTTCTATTTCTTTGCACTGTTCATTTAAGAAGGTAGTCTTATCTCTTCTAGCTATTCTCTGGAATTCTGCATTCAATTGGGTGTATCTTTCTCCTTTGCCTTTCGCTTCCCTTCTTTCCTCAGCTATTTGCAAAGCTTCCTCAGACAGCCATTTTGCTTTCTTGCATTTCTTTTTCTTTGGGATGGTTTTAGTTGCTACCTCTTGTACAATGATGTGAACCTCCGTCCATAGTTCTTCAGGAACTCTGTCTATCAGATCTAATACTTTGAATCTATTTGTCACCTCTACTGTGTATTCATCAGGAATATGATTTAGTTCATACCTGAGTGGCCTAGTGCTTTTCCCTACCTTCTTCAATTTAAGCCTAAATTTTGCAACGAGAAGCTCATGATCTGAGCCACAGTCAGCTCCTGGTCTTGTTTTTACTGACCGTATAGAGCTTCTCCATCTTTGGCTGCAGAGCACATAGTCAATCTGATTTCTGTGTTGACCGTCTGGTGATGTCCATGTGTAGAGCCGTCTCTTGGGTTGTTGGAAAAGCGTGTTTGTTATGACCATCGTGTTCTCTTGACAAAATTCTATCAGCCTGTGCCCTGCTTCATTTTGTACTCCAAGGCCAAACTTGCCTGT
>NW_015402930.1:0-3495 GCF_001527695.2 Protobothrops mucrosquamatus
AGCACCTGGCAACCCCTCTCCCTCCTTTCTAGGTGTCAACCGAAAATGAATATGGAAAATGGCTATAGCCATGCTCATTTCTAAAGTTGACCCAGGTGTTATGATGACCCAGAAGGTGGTTGAAGGCCAGTTAGAAGACCAAGGATGTCCATAGACAGAGTCCATTTCCCCTCTTGAGCTGAAGAAGGCTGGAGGAAGGTCTGCCTTCCCCTTCCCCACGCAGAAGTGGAACAAAATATAGTGACTAGGAGGATGAGAAATAGGTCCCATCTTCTAGAACGACCCCTGCATGAAGCTAGGGACAGGTACCGTGTTTCCCCGAAAGTAAGACACTGTCTTACTTTCTTTTGGGCTCTGAAGTAAGCACAGGGCTTTACTTTCGGGGAGGGCTTACTTTTGCTGGTACCAACACCAGTAGGCCACGAGTGCGTGGGGGTGGGGCGGGGCCTGGGCAGACACCTGCCGAAGCCACACAGGGTAAGGTTGCCGTGCCTGCCCCCACCCAGATGCCCTCGCCTCCCCCAAGTGTTTTTTTTTACTAACCTGCCTTTCAGCTGCATTCCGTTTCTCCGTTCCCTTCTCACCCTTTGCCGCGTGTTTGTGGGACAAAAAAAAGTTCAGTCAGACTTTCTAACTTCTTGCGAGATCTCAAGACGTTAGAAAGTCTGACTGAACTTCTTTTTTTGTCCCACAAACACACAGCAAAGGGTGAGAAGGGAACAGAGAAACGGAATGCAGCTGAAAGGCAGGTTAGTAAAAAAACACTTGTCAGCCCTCCTAGCCAAACCAGACAGGAAGCCCAACCTGATGAGCTAAAGCTCCTTTACTGTAAGGCTGCATTAACAAAATCTTGCAAGTCTGAAGACAGAAGCCTCCCTCGGCCACAAAAGGACTCGATCCATTAGTGCAGATCCATTTCTAAGTTTCTCCCTCTGTCCGTTTAGCCACTAGGGACTCCGGCCTCTCTTGCCTGGTTGCTTCCTAGGCAGCTTCTCGTCCCCTCCTCCCCCAAGGTCACCCACACAGTCCGTTACAGTTCTGTGGCAAGGCCACCTTTGCAGAGTGCCTCCCCCCCTCGAGATAGGCTATGGGGAAGTGTTCTCAGCTGGCTTTGAAACACCATCAGCTCTTTTGGAGCAAATATTCTCATTTATTATAATTTGCCATGGAACAAATTTTGCTAAGTGGCTAGCAGAAAAAGCCCCCCCCCCCAGAAAGATGGTGCTTGGTATGTGTATGCAGACCTTCCAGCAGGGCAGACCCTGCCCTGGACCGGGTGCTGAGTGCAGGGATGCAACCCCCCCTCTCAGAACCAGGACGGGACACAGCAGCGCAGGACCAGCTGTTTTGCTGAACCAGAATGGAGGAGCAGGAAACCAGCCCCCTCCTGGCTGCCTGAACTGCTTGGGCTGTGGAAATGCTCCCCAGGGAGACAGCGACTACCGAGCCCCTGCTTTGCAGGTAGTTTGTGCTGCTCACCTGCGTCTTGGACCTCGGCCACCATCTGCTGTGCCAGGCTGCCAGTGTAGAAGGCGTCTGCACCCTGCTTGGCGATGGTCTCGTAGGTGCTGGCCAGTTTGGGCAGGCGGAGGAGCTGCTTCTCCTGCAGCACCTTCCCGCTTTTGCAGAAGACCTCACTGAGGACAAAGGCGTTATTGGAGAGAGAGCCACAAGCTCTGCCGGAGTTTCTCGAAGAGGCGTCAACTTCATCCCCCAGAATTCCCCAGCCAGAATGGCAACCGAACAGGACAAGCACAGAGTTCAATGGATAGTTAGGACTACAGAAAAAACAATTGCTACCAGCCTGCCTCCCACTGAGGACCGGTATGCTGCACGGGCCAGAAAGAGGGCTGTGAAAGGGAATGGAACAACTCGCCACAGCCAACTTGCCATGGGACAACTCACTGCGAAACAATTTAACAATTCTATTTAATTGTTTAAAATAAATAAAAAAATATTTTAATTTTTGTCGTTTATATTTCATTCTGTCCCTTCTTTTACACCCTTTCTTTAATGATTCTATTCCATCATTTCTTTGTGATTAGTGTAACTTTTGTCCAGCAATGAGTTGTCCTGTGGTGAGTTGGTGAATTGTCATAGACCCCTGTGAACATATCTACAGACCCCTCACATTCTGGACATGAACTGTTTCAACTTCTCTCCTCTGGATGCCGCAATAGGGCATTGCATGCCAAAACAATTAGACACAAAGATAGTTTTTCTTCTGTCCCATCACTCTGCTGAACACTTAATTCCCACAGCACCGTCTTAGGCCTAAATATATTTTACCCATGCAGTAGGGCTGTATTGATACTATGCTTCTTATCTTCCCATCTTTCTCATCTTCCTTCTCCTATTGATGTCTATGATTTATCACTCGTTGTTGTGTATTATGATTAATGATTGTAATTATGATCTATGATAAATGACCTATCATTTGTTGTTTGTATATATACTGAGAGCTTATACACTGGAGACAAATTCCTTGTGTGCCCAATCACACTTGGTCAATAAAAAACTATTCTATTCTATTCTATTCTATTCTATTCTATTCTATTCTATTCTATTCTATTCTATTCTATTCTATTCTATTCTCTATCTTTCTGTTATTCTATATTCTATTCTGTTCTGTTCCTTTCACTATACAACACAGGCCCTGCCCTGGTGCATGTCTGCTTAAAATCTGGTACCTGCTGGGCTACATAAACCACTTGGTGGGCTCTCCTCTCCTGCTCCTAGGAGCATTGGGGGTCCCTAATCTGGTGTGCCCCACTCAGTTAGGTTACCCTGGATAGAGAGACCTTTTAAAGCTTTTTTTCTGTTCAGAAAAAAGATGCTTGAGGGTAAACCACAAAGTGAGCGCAAACACCACCACCCCTTTTAAGATGAGTTCATTTTATATTTTTCCCAAAGCATGTCCTGTCTCAGGGTGGGTTTTGCGTGAAAACAAAATTCAAGGAAAACAAAGTCATGACTCAGTCATATCAGGTGTCCTGCTGCCCCTCGTTCTCACCCTAACATTTAGCAGGAACCTGCTTACGAAGCACATATAATTAGCTCAATCTCAGCCTCTCTCTTTCCTGCACCTCTTGACTGTTGATTTCTAATTATCTTGCTCCATAACAGGCAGAATTAATCAGTGAACAAACATGGGTGTCTCCACGTCTTTGAATTCCAGCCACACATGGAACTGTGACAGTCTCTCCTGCCACGTATCCTCTTCTCAGTCACCCACGTTCCAAGGGCCTCTCGGTAGCCTCCCTCACCCCAATTAGCCGAGCTGAGCTGCTGACTGGGAAACTGTTGTGTTCTTTTGTATTCCCCCCCCTTAATCCCCTATGCGCATCCTGATCACCCATTAAGGGTGATTGCCCTTCTCCATCTGCATACAGTTTCATGCCCGTTGCTGGTTGGCTAACTAGCAACGGGGTCTTACCAGCCAATGGAATTGTGTGATTACAAGCCAGGGGAATCCCATAAAAGAGGGCTCCCCTG
>NW_015402931.1:0-3494 GCF_001527695.2 Protobothrops mucrosquamatus
AAAATGCAACCTAGCATGCTGTGCTTAAAGAAACCTTATTGTGGTTTAATATTATGGCCTATCTTCTCAGCAAAAGCTTGTTTCATTTAAACCAACTTACCTTTCTCCCTCTTCCATTCTGCAGCTGTTTGGCACTTAGTTCTACCACTTGGTTTTTCTGCTGTCATGTCTAGTTAAGTATCTAAAAAGTTTTTTTTTTTCACTCCAAGAGTTTTCACACTCTCTGTTTGTCCTATAAGCCATAGGCTGATTAGCATTTCTTCAAAAGATACTAGTTCCTAGTTTAAAAGGAAAAGCATCTTTGATCCTGATCCGGTAGCTACTTTCAACTTGTGGAATGAAATTTCTTGAATTCAGGATTCACTTCATGCTTTTACTTCCCCTTCATTTGCATCGTTTCATAGTGTTCCTTGTTTTAATGTCTTCAGATGGGATTTCAGGAATGCAACTCTTGTATCTTTCAGGAAAAGAGGCACAAAGTCAGCAGGGTGACTTTGGCTAGTCACTTTGTCTCAGCCCAGGAAGGAGGCAATGGCAAACCACTTCTGAAAAACCTTGTCACAAAAACTGCAGGGACTTGTGCAGGCAATCTCCAAGAATCAGACACAATTGAACAAAAGGGGGGAGGGACCCAACAACTTAAGCTAATTTATCAGTTCTACCTCTTCCCCTTTCTGTTTTCTGTTCTCATTATTGCCATTCTTCTAATCTCTCAAGATTCCCCTGACTTTTCCCAGCCGTCTATCTGCCTTTCTTTGTTAGAAACATGTTCTCCTTCTCATTTCATATTATTTTAATATTTCCGCCAATATTTGTTTTTAAAAATGATAAATTAAGAGCCCAAAGAGAAAGCTGAACTTTCTCTCCATCTCACTTCTAATAGATGAAGTGATTTTTCATTTCTGCTTTGGGTTTTAGAAAGCAGTAAGCAATAGCTTTTTATCATCAAAACTGTATATAAAACAGGAGAAAATCCTTTTCTCACCTTGAATGAACAGGATGCTCAGGTTGTGTAAATCTGATTGTCAGACTTATGTCTAGCCATATTAGAATATTTGATTTTTCATCAAGAATATGTATACTGACACCCTGGCAGATGCTTAAATAATTCTGAGCACAATGACATCCAAGGCAAGGCTAGGAAAGTAGTTTTGGAGACCTTAATAACTATTTGAGGGAGATGGGCCATTCTGAAATGTGAAAATAAATAAATTATATGGCCCTGAAGCTTCCTCTGAAGAGACACTGAGATAATTCTGAAAGGAATTGAAGATTTTCGGTAATGTGGAATCAAAACTTGAGATAAGAAACTAGCAAAGGGGAAAATCAAGAAAGTAATTTGGAAGTTTTCAAACTTTTTCAGATGCATAGGACCTGTTAGTAACCCCTGATCAAGAGGCAAAGCTCTAGTGATTGTAAATTGGCTGCATTTGATGAACTTACATTTTGCCCTTAGCCTCTCATGGAAAACCATCAGGAATACAGTTTGAAAAATTCTGGTCTAGAATGTCACAAATTTGGAAGAGGGCATTTAGGTCACTTTGCCCAACTCCCTGCTTAATATAGGAATACTAATGAAAGTATCTTTGATAGAAGGTTGTCAAGCTTCCACTTGAACACATCACTGTTGAAGTGGTTATACAGTCAAGAAAGATTTCCAAACATTCAACCAGAATATCTCCTCCTGTAATTAAGATCATTATTCTATGGCCTTCATTCTGGTATAATAGAATGCAATCCTCATCTTTTTCTCTCTGAGCAAAAGATACAGTTCTTTCAGTCCTCCCTCACAAGATTTAGTTTCAGTCCTGTCAGAGAAATCATTCAACAAATCAGGTCTAAATCTGCATTTCAGTTTAAGATTAAGTTGCCAGAGAGAAATTAAAGAGCCATAACTTCATTATGGATAATGCAGTTAAGAGACTGTGACCCATTTATCTCATTCAGTAGTTGGTGGACAACCTAATGCCCTTCCAGGTGTTTTTACTTCAATTTCCATCATCTGCAACTAGGTTGGCCTGGTGAAAGGCACTGAGGAAGCTCTCATTTAAAGCCTATGTAAGTTGCAGTGAGAGACAATAACTAATCCAAAACCACCCAGTGAATTTTGTGGTTAGTGGAGATCTGAACATAAGTCTCTGCAATCTTAAATCATTGGGGTAGAAGAGACCTTGGAGATCTTCTAGATCTTATACCCTCCCAGAAAAATGGCTGTCCAACCTCTTCTTGAAAACCTCCATAAATGGAGCACTCATAACTCTGAGAGGCAAACTGACCCATTAATTAATTGTTCCCATTGTCAGGAAATTTCTTCTTAGTTCTAGGTTTGATATCTTTTTCACAAACTTCCACCTATTGTTTCTTGTCCTACCCTCAGCTGCTTTGGAGACTAAGTCAACTCCCTCTTTCTGTGAGAGACCCTCAAGTACCAAAAGACAGCTCTCATGTCACCCCCTAATCCTTCTCTTTGTTAGGCTAGCTAGACTGATCAAGTTCCCTTAACCATTCGTAGCATGATTTAGCCTCCAGACCTCTTAACATCTTTGTTGTTCTTCTCTGTACTCATTCTAACATCTCAGCATCTTTTTTTGTATATGTGTCACGATGACCAGAACTGGACACAATATTCCAAGTATGGCCTCATTAGTGCGGTATAAATCAATACTATCACTTCTTGTGATTTTGATACTATCCTTCTGTTGATGCAGCCTAGGATTGCATTGGCCTTTTGAGCAGCTACATCACACTGCTGGTTCAGCTGCTCTATTCTTTCTATCCTGGCTATTTTCCATTCCAATAATAATTCTTGGGGTGTGGAATAAAGGAATGACAAGAAAAAGAAAACAGTCTTGATTTATCTACAATTAAGTCTGCAACTGGGTGCTCACTTCCTCTGCACAAGCCCTATTGAAAACAGTCGGACTTTCTCCTGAATTAAATATGAACTGATATTGTTTGCACATTCTCTTGAAACCGGTGGCAAATATTGAACTTCCACTGCTTTTCCAGATCTGGGTCTCAGTGAGTCAGACTGTGCTGAAGCTTAACCTCAGAATACTATTTCCTGTTTCTCTAGTCTAGGGACTGTCATATCTGGGCTGCCCAAATCCAAATGATTGCCGGATGGCAGCATTGTTGTTGATAATTCTTTGTTGTCATCTATTAGCCATGTAAATTATTTGCACTTCCAGTCTAGTAAATTCTACTTATTTCAAATTTCCTTTAATCATATACAGAGTGCTTTCTGTGTAGTTCCTAATCTAATAGTGTGCATTTAGAGCCATTTATTTATTTATATTTATAATTTAATTTATACCCCGCCCTTCTCCTCATGGGACTCAGGGCGGCTAACAGCCTCATAAAAACTACAATACAAATACAATAATTAAAAGCCGAATTAAAAAGAAATATTTAAACAGGCCGATCAATTAAAATTATCCTTAAAAATCCCCTGAAACTTTAAAATCGTTAAAAATTATCCCTATTTAAAACTC
>NW_015402932.1:0-3494 GCF_001527695.2 Protobothrops mucrosquamatus
TGAAATGAGGGGTCCTTGGTGCTCTCTGAGCTTCTGATGATGGTACCTAGTTTGGGTAATGAAACTTCTACAAGAAAACAATCAAGCTCAGAGAGCACCAAGGACCCTTCACACTTAATTTGGAATTAATATTAATAGGCAAGCACTGTTTATTAATACATTAATTATCATTTTTATAAATGCACTGAATTAATAAATACCCAATTAGTAACTATTAACTATTTATCTTACTTATTCCATGTGATTTTTCAAATAATTACATTCAATATGAAAGTGCAAAGTGGTTTCATATGAGTCTTTAAGCCTTATTTTTCCAGGGTATGGTAAACACTCTATAAATTAATACATTTCCCACCATATTTTAGAGTTTGCCTGAAATTCTAATACATACATTTGGAAAATGTTTTTGGAAAATTGCACTTTGATCCTTCTTTTCTCATTAAATTGACACCAGGGGGTAATCCAGATCTTAAAATTTCATTTTAAGAAACCCTCTATTATTTGAGAAACTTGAATGGATGGTGACATTTTTATTTCAGATCAATTATTAGATGAAAATGATAAGTTTTATTATTTTCTATAGTAAATAATAAATATCATTTGTGTATTGTTGCCCACCAGCAGTATCAAACACTTATTCAACATTGGATCAGTTTATTCCAAACAACAACAGTAACAACTTAAATTTGTATGCTGCCCAACTCTCAACAAATCTGGGTGGCTCATAATGAACTATGAAATTACAATAAATCAATAAAAGATAAAACATGGCAAATGCCACAAACCAGATAGAATGAATATTGTAGTGGAATGTGTGGATGACATTGGGGAATGAGGGAATTAGGAAACAATCTGATAAGAAAGGCAGGAGCCCTCAGTGACTTAACAGTCAGAGAAAGAAATTCAAGAAGGACCTACTTTAATGAATCAAGTGGTTAAAAGAGATAGCGGGAAGTTTGTACTTTCAGACTTGCAAGATTCTGTTAATGTGGTCTTACAGTAAAATAGAATTATTTCATTTTGTCGTATTTCTTGTCTTTATCTGGGAGGCCAAAAAAACCAAAAGCCTGCATGAGGAACCAGGTCTTCACAGCTCCTCTGAATAACAGAAGGCGGGGGGTGGAGAGGAGGGCGCAACCTTATTTCAGAGAGTAGGCACTGCTAAAGAGAAGGAACACTTCCAGGATAGATGATATCATTTAATTGAAGGAACCCAGAATGTGCCAATCCTGCAAGATTGAATTGGCCAGGCAGATACTATGTCAGGCAATTCCTCAAAAACACATCAAGCCATATGCCATATAGAGTTCTATAGGTAATGACCAACACCTTGAGCAGCAGGTTTACAATTGTGGGTATTTGTGGGGTTTGCTTTGTTACTAAATTATCAAATAACACTTTTGGCTCTAAATGCTTTTTGTCAGCTGGTTTGCCATATTTTGCAAGGTATAGAAGCATCATCAGGAAAACATAATATTCATTTATAATATCCTATGTTAAAAAATGAACTGGAAATTCCCACTATTAGGAAACTCCTCTGCTCACTTCTTAACTGATGTATTGTTTTCACGAATAAAGTTTTATCTTGGCCCTGGCTACTGCTGAAAACTCCTTTTTTTCCACAGTGCCCACGATACAATAGTAGGCTCTACTATGAGGGTCAATTCCAAGTGTAATCTTTTCACATGCTTAAAGTAGCTTCAGCTCAAAACAGACTCTTTAAATTGTGGTTTGGGAAATGTGCAATATATTTAGATTAGAGGACTATTAATATTAAACTCTAGTCTTATATTATTTTAAGAGGTTATTTGTTAGGTCTTTTTAAATTGTTAATTTTATATGCATTACATATATTTCATTAATTTTAATTAGCTGTCCTTGGAAGTATTTTCATTAAATTGCTGTAAAAGGTAGTGCAGCTTAAAAAAATATTAAAATAATAATATATATTGAAATGTCAAAAACCCGACAAACTTTGTATAGTAGCAGTACTCAGAAAACGGTTTTTACACTAATTTGGAATTGATTATTAACACAAAGAATATGGGGATTTTTGTGCTAGAATATATTAAGCAAATATAAGAGGCTCTTAAGTGCACAATTGACTTGTAATGATTATCTTGATATTTCTCCACCTTTTTGAATATAGAGAAAACACTCGTGTTTAAAATGGCAATAATATTATGTCTAGTCTTGATGAAGTTAAAATAGGAAACGCCTGTTCTGGATGAGATTGGTGGTTTAGGGTTACTATGATAAATAGAAAAATGGGATTTGAGTTCATTGAAAAGAACAAACAATCTTTTTAAATTAAGAAATAAGCAGATATACGCCTTCAAGAAATATACATTTTAAAAGATAATATAACTTTGTTAGAATATAGACATCTTGGTCCAGAATACAAGGCTTCGGAGAGACAAAAAAAATGAAATAACACTACATGTGAAAACAAAATTATGGACATTAGAAAAACAAATTCAAGATGAGGAAAAAAAGTAGACTCATAATATTACGTTTTCAGATTGAATTTGGAAAAACAACAGCTGCTTCAATTTTCTCTCTGAATGATAAAGCAACCTTTTATGAAAAATATTTTTCAATCACTTCTTGAAATTGCAGAGTGAGAGATCGTTATTCTTTGAGATGGGTATGGAGTTTTTCTCCCTTATATGATAAAATAATTTTATTTAAAAGAAATACTGACAAACTCCTTCAAAATGTCTCAGCCTACATATCACTGTAATTTCTCTTGGATGCCTAGATATATAAATATCTTTCAGAGAGCATATATTTATTACTTCTCAGTTCATAAAACTTATTCCAGGATAGACGTGTTGCATTTCTAATGCTCTTTTAACCAATCTTAGAGAAGGGGAGATGGCAATTTCTTTTATGCAGGTCGTTATCCAATAATAGTAAATCTGATGGAGGAACTTCCAGATCAAAAAGGCAAAGATTCAACGAATTATTACAAAAATATATTAAACCATGAACTACAGACCTTTTTTCAAATCATCTTAGCCTCTGAAGCCTGTTTGGGACCTTAGCAAGACATTTCATGAGTGATTTATTTCTCTTGTATAAAACAGAGAGAAAGCCATGCAAAACACAGAAGGATACATTACTGAACGATCTGAAACTATTAGAATCAAGGCATAAACTCAACCTATTGCAGGTGGTCCTCAACTTACAACAGTTCATTTAGTGACTGTACGAAGTTACAATGTCATTGAAAAAAGTGACTTATGACCATTTTTCACACTTATGACCGTTGCAGCATCCCCATGGTCATGAGATTTATTTATTTATTTATTTAATCCCATTTATACCCCGCCCTTCTCCCGAGGGACTCAGGGCGGCTTACAGGTAAATAAAAACAGTGCAATACAATAAATATCTCTAAAAGCCAAATTAAAATATATATTAAATAACCTGTATTAAGTTTACTATTATAAAATCCCTTTAAAATCCCTATAAAATCCCCCCCTAGGCCA
>NW_015402933.1:0-3494 GCF_001527695.2 Protobothrops mucrosquamatus
ACACCGGTTATATTGCCATCATAAGTTGAGGATTACCTGTATTTCAAGTACAGATAGTCCTCGACTTACAACCACAATTGAGCCCAAAATTTCTGTCGCTAAGCGAGACATTTGTTGGACGAGTTTTGCCCCACTTTATGACATTTCTTGCCACAGTTGTTAGGTGAATCACTGCAGTTGATAAGGTAGTAACACGGTTTGTAAGTGAATCCGGCTTCCCCATGGACTTTGCTCACCAGAAGGTCGCAAAAGGGGATCACGTGACCTTGGGACCCAGCAACGGTCGTAAGTATGAACCAGTTGCCAAGCATCTGAATTTTGATCCCATGATTATGGGGATGCTGCAAAGGCCGTAACTGTGAAAAACGGCCGTTTTTTTCAGTGCCGTTGTAACTTTGAACGGTCACTAAATGAACTGTTTGTGACATGCAGGATGTGTCTACAGCAGGGGTAGTCAACCTTGGCTCTTTTATGACTCGTGGACTTCAACTCTCAGAATTCCTGAGCCAGCACGGCTCAGCTTGGAAACCTCTCCCTTTCCCCTCAGCGTGGTTGGCTCAGGAATTCTGGGAGTTGAAGTCCACAAGTCATGAAGGGGCCATAGTTCCTCCATGCTGGCTGAGGAATTCTGGGAGTTGAAGTCCACAAGTCATGAAGGGGCCATAGTTCCTCCATGCTGGCTGAGGAATTCTGGGAGTTGAAGTCCACAAGTCATGAAGGGGCCATAGTTCCCCCATGCTGGCTGAGGAATTCTGGGAGTTGAAGTCCACGAGTCATAAAAGAGCCAAGGTTGACTACCCCTGGTCTACAGAATCAAGTCTTAAGCTTCTTTCCTAGGTGAGGTTTCAAAGTTTATAGACAGCTCTGCAGAATTACAGTAGCTGTGCATATTTCTTGAAGCTCAGCTTGAAATGTGAGACACTATCCGCTTGTTACATCAGATTCTGACTGCTACAGGGATCTTACCTGGAAGCTGGCAAAGCAGTTCTTAAAGAAAGCAATAACATCTTAAGCCAGACTAGATCAGAAAAGGAGGGAACAGCTAATTGGTGAGAAACAGCTGGGGTAAGGAGAGAAGAAGGTGTGTGTGTGTGGGGGGGGGGTAAAACACAGAAATTTATTTTAAACATCTAAGACCTTTTCAAGCCTTGTGCAGGAATAGAGAACAGGTGCCATTTTATACGGGAAAACATAGCGTTACCTGGTGCACATTATTCATTTTATTCATTGTTATACACAGACTTCCTCTACCCCTTTCTACCCAGTTCCTCATTGAGGAGTATCTAGTATGTCTGACAATGCAGGTTAACTCATGGTTCAATTGTTTTTCTTTCTTTTTGATTGATTGCTTGAGGGTCATCAAGTTGGTGTCAGCTCTTGGCAACCATATACTTAAGACTTCTCCCCCAACATGGATTTACTGGTCTTCCCATGGTGCATCTGTACATGTACAGGCAGTCCTCGGCATACGATCACAATTTGAGTCCAAAATTTCCATTGCTAATCAAGACGGGCGTTAAGGGAATTTTGTCCCATTTTACGACTTTTCTTGCCCCAGTTGTTCAGTGAATCAGCGCCGTTGTTAATTTAGCAACACGGTTGTGAAGTGAATCTGGCTTCCCCAATTGACTTTGCTTGTCAGAAGGTCCCAAAAGGGGATCATGTGACCCCGGGACACTGCAGCTGTCATAAATGACAGGCTAGTTGCCAAGCCTCTGAATTTGGATCATGTGACCATGGAGATGCTGCAACAGTCGTTAAGTGTGAAAAATGGTCCTAAGTCACTTTTTCAGTGCCGCTGTAACTGAACGGTCACTAAATGACTGGTTATAAGTCAAGGATTTCAAGGTAATAATTTTAACAGCTAACCAGCTTATGTAATGTGAGATGTATGATGTAATGTTGGGAATGACTCAGCAGGGTCTATGTCCCTTTAAGAGCCAGCTGGGTCTGTATCTCTTTAAGAACCTTGTATAAAAGGCTCTGGAGATATGTGCTCTCTCTTCCTTTTCCTGCTGTAACTGTGGTGTGTTGGATCCTGCTATATTAGCACATGTATTTATATTGTTCCTGATGTATGATATTGTAGATAGTGTAAGATGAACCACCATTCACTATAGACCACTGCTTACTGTGTTTACTCCTGAGTTATCCCACACAATAAGACTGTGCACACTCTGACAAATGACTACTTGAAATTGACTATGTCCATCATCCTCTCCTTCTCTTCCTTCCACTTTTCCTAGCATGACAGACTTCTTAAGAGTTTTAATTTGTGTTAATAATACTTTGGTACGGATATAAAACCTGTTCCTATGACTCACTTAATTTTTGAGATCTGCAAACCATATCATAAGATGGTACAGTATATTATTCTGGTCAATGACTACAATAAATAATAAAGATATTCAGACTTAATTAAGCAAGTAGTGGGCCCAATGAATCGTGGGAACACCAGGAGATCATTTGATCCAGTCAACTAATCCCAAAGTTGTTAGATTTGGCCCAAAGTGACCCAATCTTACCAAGTGCTTAATGCATCTACCCAGTCAACACTTTTCTTAAAAAGAGACCCACAAAAATGGAGCTTCTGTAGACTGGCTGTCCCCAACCTTTGTAGCTTGGTGGCTCGGCGGGGGGGGGAGGAGAGATGGGAACCGGGCCTTGCAAGCAGTGGGCTGGAGCGCACACACGTGTGCACAGCTCCACTCATGCAAACAGCAGGCCGGCATACACGTGCATGTGCACACAACTGGACTGCAAGATGAGCTGGGTGCGCATATGCTGGCGTGCCACCTGCGCAAGTGGAGCTACATGCACACATACTTGCCGTCCCACGGCTTGTGCGTGTGGAGCTGCATGTATACATGTGAGCCGGCTCGCCACTTGCATGGCCCGGTTCCAAATAGGCCACAGGCCAGTGGTGGGCCCCAACCCAGGAGTTGGGGACCGCTGTTCTAGATGACATGAAGCAATAAAAATGGCAGAAATATTTGTGGGTGAATTTTGTCTGCAGTGCAGAATTTTAATCGTCGTTGTTTGCTCTGCAACAAGTCCTCTAAGATTATGCATTGTTAGTGCACCCAGGTGAATCAACTGACTAAGAGAAAGAATGGTCACCACAATGTAAAAAAGATGTTGAAACTCTAGAAAGAGTACAGAGAAGAGCAACAAAGATGATTAGGGGACTGGAGGCTAAAGCATATAAGGAACGGCTGCTGGAATTGGGTATGTCTAGTTTAATGAAGAGAAGGATGAGGGGGGACAGGATAGCCGTGTTCCAGTATCTCAGGGGCTGCCCCAAAGAAGAGGGAGTCAAGCTATTCTCCAAAGCACCTGAAGGCAGGACAAGAAGCAACAGATGGAAACTAATCAAGGAGAGAAGCAACCTAGAACTAAGGAGAAACTTCCTGACAGTTAGAACAATTAACCAGTGGAACAACCTGCCTCCAGAAGCGGTGAATGCTCCAACACTGGAAGTTTTTAAGAAGAGA
>NW_015402934.1:0-3494 GCF_001527695.2 Protobothrops mucrosquamatus
GATCCGCCTAGCCAGAATACATTATCCCTCCCCCTCAGTTACATTGTTCAGAACTTCTCTCTGCCATCCTTTTGTCTTGTTAAGTGTGTCTTCTAGCCAAGCCTCCTGAAATCTAGTGCCTACGTGCAGGGCTTGGCTAATCCTTCTATTGTTAATCAATTGTGACCGTTTTATTTTTAAACTTCTCTGTTTCTCACAATAGCCACTAAAATTAATTTATTGGAAGAATATTTCCCTTCTGATTTTTCATTATTCATTATTCTTTAACCTACAGAACAACACCGATTATAGTAAACTTTTTTCTTGTTTTGCTTTCACTTTGCATCTAGATGATTATACAGTATCAGAAAGTTCTGCAGCTAGAGGCATTGTGTTCTAATTAAGGTTTACTTCTCTAGAAATATCTAGATTTAGAATTTAGAAGGCCAGAGGATCTTTGCTAATTGGTTCAGAAATCCCAGCCTGCTAAGAAAATTAAGCTTTGCTCTCATTTTGCAATTGTAAACATAATTATATTGGCAAATCTACCAAAGGACTTTGTCTTTTCCATATAGGATGTTTCCAGTTCAGCACCCTACATTTCCTGTAAAAAATGTTTTAAGCAGTTTAAACATATTATGATTGCATTTGTTTCAATGTAGTATTAACTGGTTTGGATTTGTATTTTATTACATTGTTTTTAAGCTAGAAAACTACTGGAAAATTGTATCCACATGTTGAAAGAAAAATCTTCATCAGCGTCCAGTCCAAGCTGGGAATAAACAAAATGGAGACTGCTTAGGAAAGAAGGTTGTTTATTTAGTTGCTAGAATCTTCAGTGATACAGCATATTTCTGGGGTGGCTGACAAAATGGAGCTGGGGGTGGTGGGTTTTTAACCTCCTTGGGTTTTTGTGTTTGGAGTTGTTCCTGTTCCTGTGCAATGAACTTTGACCCTAGCTTTTGGTATTCTAATGGTGGTAGGTTAATCCTATTATGTCCTAAAGGTCATGTTCTGTCCTTGGGAGTCTTTTGTTTTCCTAATCCCATCAGCTCAAAGCTTCTCTGAAGGCATTTTGCTTATGAATAGGCTGTCTTTCTGAACAGGATTATCAAATCTGCATTTCTACAGAGCTGGCCTGCTCAGTTTCTGCCTGGGGAAATTTGGGCAGAAAAGCCTTTTAAGATCCCCCCCCCCCATTATTCCTTTGGGGGAAATATAATATTCTGCCTTTTTTAATATCCCTCAAAACATTTCCTTCTCTAGGAGAGTGGGTGGGTACTGACTTCCAACACACATAAAGGCTTGGAGATGGCACAAGGTTAAATGAATCAATGGCACAACTAATTGTAAGGCTCATCTTTATCCCAATGCAAAGATGTAGAGAGTTTTATTATTGTTAGTGTACTCTTCCTAAAGAGAATCTAGGAAATAACTCAAAAATAAACATGTATACAGTTGTTATAGATATGGGACTGCTTTACCTATTAAGAAGATAGGGCAGAAAAATGTGGTGCTTTCAACTAAAAGGCTGTAACCCTTACACAGCACTTGTTTTGGGCAGCCATGCATATAAAATGCAGTATGGTAAATAGCATGATGCTGGCAAGCATTGCCAACAGATCCGCATGTAGCTTTTCCTGCAGATTTTACAATGACATTGTTTCTCCTCGGTTAAGCTGTTGCTCTGGCCTCCCCTTCATCAAAAAAGCTGGCCTCCATAAAAGTCGATCTACTCCTGATGGTCAGGGCCTGTGAAATAACTAACTAAATCTCAGTATCCTTAATAACACCTTCGCACTTTCTGACGACGCAACTGACCCTCCGCGGTATACAGCATGTCGACAAAGGGAAAAGTCGGGAGCGTCTACAATATTGTGCACGTCGCGGGCTGCGCAAAGTACGAAGCTGCAGAAGAAAACAGATTTCGCTTTCGTTTGATTCTTCTCCCACGGCGTTTGAGAAGCAGAGCTCGCTTTGCTCTCCGAGGTCGTTCTCTGTTCCCATAACCAGCAGGAAGTGCCTTCGAGCTGCGCACTGGGAGATTTCGCAGGGCGGGACAGATCAGCCTTTCTTTCAGTCGGGGCCTTCATGGCAAAGAGGAAGCAATCGGCAGCCCGGGAGGCGAAGATAGCCGGCTGCTGTTCCGGTGACGGCATCGCAAGGTGAGTGCTTGTTTGGCCTCTCGCCAGCGACTCCCTCCATCAACCTGAGCCCGATCTCGGGGCTGTCTTCTCTCTTCTGAAGATCTGCCATTTGGGTTTAGAGAGTTCAGCCTTCCTTTTCCTTCAGTTGTTGCAAGACCTAGCCAGCTTCCACCCCGCCTTCCCTTTGTTGCAATGTGTCTAAAAACTAGCCGCACCTCACTTGTTTACATTTACATCGCTTGTGGGGTGGGGAGGGAAAATCGCTTTCGGGGCCCTCTATGCAGACCAATTACGGCGCTCAACTCCAGAGCTGCGGCGGCCACCTGCTTGCCGGGAGGGGGTGAGTGTGGCTGTTGTAGGGCGAACGGAGAGCCACTTAATGGTAGCGGCTTCTGCCAGAAGCGATCTTTCGGCCCCGGCGTGTCTTTTGGGGAATTGGATCAGAGGAGATCCGCCACTGTGTCTTCCATTTCCAGTCTCTCCGAGAGGTGCGGAAGTTAGGGCTCTCTTTGAGAACTGTACTTTCTCCCTCGCCCTCGCGCCTTTTCTGAACTGTAGAAAAATGCTTCCGGTTTGGATTACACAAAGGCCACTCATTTTTGGCGTGTGTGTTTGTGTGTGTGTGTGTGCATGTGCCATGTTTGGAAAATTTGAAAAGCTCATGTGAGAGCTGGAAACCCCCCCCCCCACACTTCCTTATAATTAAAGCGATCTTTGCCGCGCTCTCCAAGCTGTGATGTTCTTCAGAGATACTGGATTTCAGCTACCAGATCCTTTCTCAATATAGTCCTATGGGTTGGAGATTGTGGGAATAGAAATGCAAGACATCTGTACAGTAATACAGAATCACCCTCTATTTCAAGAGTTTACTGGATGACTCAGGAAAGTAATTAATAACAGCATGCTTCTAGATCAGCTTGGTTCAGATGCAGCTTTTCAGGCCAAATACAAAAATTCCTCCATTGTTGTAACTGCTTCACAATCCATAAGAGAAGCAAAATTATTTATTGTTAATTCATACTAACATAAAGCTATATCAGCATTCCATTTTGAGATGTGAGGATGATGACTTTCTCAAAAGCCTCCTTGATGAAAAAGATAGCTGCTGTTTCTTTCTTTGGCTCCTAGCCGTGTTTTCACTTCTACATTTGTCTAATACATTTGTGGGGTTTTTTTTAAAGGATCTCATATTTTGAGGAGGGATCAACAACATACTTCTATAGGGCGTGGTTAGATGTTTGGTTGTAATATTATCTTCTAATTCAGCAATCCCTAACCCAGTGGTGGTGAACCTATGGCACGTGTGCCAGAGGCGGCACTCGGAGCCCTCTCTGTGGGCACACGTGCTATTGCCCCAGCCTCGCCTCC
>NW_015402935.1:0-3493 GCF_001527695.2 Protobothrops mucrosquamatus
GTCAACAATGGAAGCATTTGTACACCCAAATTTAGTGGACTTTGAAAAAATCTGGACATACACAGATATTCTAAACTCTGAAGGACATTTAAAATCTAAACAAGAAATGGAAAATCAGGGCATCAACTTATCATGGTGGACACATTTACAAATACAAACTAGATATGATAAAAGATGTGAAAATGTATGGGTTTTATAAGGAACAAACTGTGTTTGATAAGACTCTGTTAACTTTGCTTGAAAAATTAAGAAAATGTATAATTTTTTATTAACTTTGGAAATGTCAACAAGGCAAACAAGTTAAAGAAACGATAAGATGGGCGAAAATTTTTGGATACAATATAGAACTAGAAAGATGGCAAAACTTATGGGAAAGAAATTATAAACTGACAATGTCAACTTCTTATAAAGAAAATTTATATAAAATGTTTTATAGATGGCATTTGCCACCAGCAAGATTAGCGAAAATGTTTAAAAATATATCAGATAGATGTTGGAAATGTAAACATAAGTCAGGCACATATTATCATGTTTGGTGGACGTGTGATAAAGCAAAGAACTATTGGAAAAAGATATATACTTGATTAGAAAAGATGTTAGGAGAACATGTTGATTTTAAACCTGAACTTTTTTTATTAGGTATAATGCCAGAAAAGATCAATAAACAAAGCTTATATTTGACTTTGCACATCAACAACAGCGGCAATAATTACATTTGTGCAATACTGGAAGAATGAAGGAATACCATCAGATGAAGAAATAATTAAAAAAATACTAGAATGCGCAGAGATGGACAGATTGACTATGAGACTGAAAGAAAAGGAAGAAACGGACTATTATCAAACCTGGAACTTATTTTACTATTGGCTTGAGGAAAGAATAAAGGATTAGGAATTAAATATATATTAGCATATATAAACTCAGACAGCATGTTGGTTGAAAATGTATTATTGTCTGTATGGAAAAAAATGAATAAAAAAAACTTTAAAAAAACAAGATTAAAATAGCATGGGAAATAATTTGCAAAACGAACTGAAGCATTTATGGAAAGTAAAACGCTGGACAAATCAACAGGGAATTTTCAATCATCATAAATGATGCCATTAATTATTGAGGGGGGCCTTGGTGCTGTCTCTGAGCTGGCTTGTTTTCTTGCAGACGTTTCACGACCCAGACTAGGACTAGCACTGATGAAGTTACCTAGTTTGGGTCAGGAAACGTCTGCAAGAAAACAAGCCAGCTCAAGAGAGCAGCAAGGACCCTCTCATGTCAACCCTGAGCTACGAATATTCTCCTTTGTTAGTAGTACAATACATGATTTCATGAATTCAGGGATCCCACCCAAGCAAGTCGCGCCTTCAGGGATGTCAGGGGGGGGGGGGGGGGGGAGGGCAAAAAAGTCACGAACGGGGTCCTATCGCAGGTGGTGCCCGAAATCCTGACCTTGCAACCCACCTAATTCCCCCCCCCCTTCCTGACCCAGCTGTCCAAAATAAGCTGTTGCGCCCCTCCAACTACGCCACGGGACTCACCGAGGCTGCCTTGCAGGAGGCAGGAAGCGGCGGCCCCGAGAAGCCACAGGAGCCCCCAGCGCGGCAGCATCGCTTCGGCTGTCCCGCTGAGCGGCTGCTTGCAAAGAAACTCTCCGCGCTTGCGCTTTGGAACCCGGATTCCCAGGTCAGGTGGAACGCTGGAAAACCCCTCTCATTAATGAGAGTTTACGCTTAGAACGCAGGTAGATATTGTCGAACGTGACGCAATAATAGAGGGGCGTGGCCAAGGCTGCGCGGGATGGGGCTTGCTGGAATTCAGAAGGGGAAAAGATACCTTGCCCAAAACAGAATGGGGAAAAAAATAATAATAACACGGTCCGCTTTCACACGAGACGGGCAGGCAGGTGAAGAAGGCAAAGCCGACGATGGCCTTGGCGCAACGTAATAGAGCAGAATAGAATAGAGTAGAGTAAAGTAGAGTAGAGTAGAATAGAATAGTTGGAAGGAACCTTGTAGGTCATCTAGTTCAACCCCCCGCCCAAGCAGGAGACCCTACCAAAAAAAGAAAATATATACCTATACATGTACACACCTATACATATGATAGAAGAATAGAATAGAATAGAATAGAATAGAATAGAATAGAATAGAATAATAGAATAGAATAGAAGAATAGAATAGAATAGAATAGAATAGAATAGAATAGAATAGAATAGAATAGAATAGAATAGAAAGTGATAGGATTAAGTGAATGGTCTTCAAAATGTAATATTGAAAGAAAATTTTAAAATTCAATCTGCTGTGTAGTGGAAATTTATTGAGTGGAGAAACAAGCCTGTCAAAGAGTGTAACCTCATCGTATCTCAGCCAATGGGGAATGAGGAAGGATATGGCGGCCTGGACATTTCCTGTATTTGAGGGGCTGCCACAAAGAAGCGGGGAGGGAGGGGCAGAAGCAAAAATGTGGGGGAGGTTGTCTCATTTGGGGAGTCCGTACAGTGCCTGGCACAAAGCCCTAAGGCCAGCCCTTCTCTCTCAGCCCCAAGGAGGAGCCAATGGCAAACCATTTCTGAAACACCTGGTCAAAAATAATAATAAAAAAAAAACCCGCAGTCGGGGCAGTCGCCAGGAATCACAAAAACTGGCTAGAATCAGGGGTCTTCAAACTTGGCCCATTTTATGACTTGTGGACTTCAACTCCCAGAATTCTTCAGCCAGCCTGCTGAGTTGGTCCACAAGTCATAAAAGGGCCAGGTTTGAAGACCCCTGGGCTAGATGGCACCAAAAGGGGGGAAACATCATCAGAGAGAAAGCTGGAGACTCAAATGAATTTTCTTCTGCACAGAAAATGTTCAAAGACTCGGCTGGCACCTTAAGCGCGTGTATTTCATAGGGGGGGGGAATCCTCTATCTAATCCCTTATTTCTTATTATTCCAGAGTAAAGGCATTCATTTTTCCAAAGCTTCTTTGTTGGTTTTTTTTTTTGGCAATAAAAGCCATTGTTAACAAGGTTAAATTAAATTTTCATTAATTAAATTATTTTTCCAAAAATTAAAATCCCCAACTCTACCCAACCTCAACCACCCTGGAAACAGACCTCAGCTCACCTCAGGTGGTGTGCACAATGCACCGGATACTCCATGCATCGTTTTTTTTGTGTGCAGTTTCCTTTTGCCTTTTGAACTTTTCACCAGCTGGATGAATAATCCATTTGCCGGATGACGTTGCAACTGGTTGAACACCTGTACCAAAGGCATAGTCTACGTGGGGAGAGTTATGCGGTGGGGTGCCTGAAGATCTTGGCTGGGGCAATTATTGGGAGTGGGACAGAAGAACTGGTAGAAGTCAGTGGGCAGAATTGGTCTTTCTCACTGCACTCCATAAAGTCTGGGAGCAATTAGAAACTACTCAGAAAAAGCTATAGCAGCAACATGAAAAAGTGACAGCTTTTAAAGATCAGGGTTTGAGGAGACAAGTTGGCTGTCCATGTTACACTGAC
>NW_015402936.1:0-3493 GCF_001527695.2 Protobothrops mucrosquamatus
TAGTGAATTATACCAGGAGTGAGGAGATAAGGGGCTCCCTTATTCCAGGCAAAGGTCCAGACAAGGATCAGGATGATAGTGGAACACCCCCTTGAGAGCCTAACACAGTAGGCTATGACTTGTATTAATAGGCCCAGCCTCAGCCGGAGTAAAGGCCTCAACAAAATGGCGGCCACACCTAGCCTGACGACAAAATGGCAGACGCAGGCCTCGTGGCCGTCTTAATGGCGACCTGAGACGAATGTGAGGTGGACAAGGGCACCTAAGGGCCTCTGCCACCCAGTCTTCACCCCCTTTCCAAACAAGCCACAAAAAACTTGCGTTTTGTCGAACGGCCCGCTCCTGTCCTTTTCTGGAGCCTCGTGGCCGCGAGGAGAGGAGATTCCGTTTGCGGCCTACTCCCTGACGATCGGCGTGCTCCTGGCGCCCGGGGATTCCCTCTCTGTGCGCCTGACGAAATGGCGAGCCGAAAAGCGGTGGGGAAAGGCCAGTGCCACGGCAAGGCTCCGATCGTAAGAAACGGAGGCTTGCAAGCTCTCGGGGCAAAAAAAACGCCCCCCCCCCAGCGACGCCGGCCTAGTCAAGCACCTCCCACGCTGAGGGAAACTTTCCCTCATGGAGCCGGCAGCCAGCCCGAGATGAAAAACGGCTGGAGCGTTCGGGGAAAACCCCCTTCGCAGCGCTCAAAGGCGACCGATCGGAGGCCAAAACGGCGAAGGTGAGGCCCTCAGTGAGGCGTCCTTGCCGGGAATCCCCCCAAAGGCTACAAAAAACCCACAATCAGTCTAATTTTTAAAGGTAATAATAAACAGTCAAAGGGAAAAAAACAAAGTAAATAATGAAATAAAATATCTCTACTGAAGCTAAGGCCTAAATCTAATTGCTTATCAGAGGAGTATCAAAGTGTGTCCTAACTGAGCCGAGACTAAGAACAAACTGGGGAAGGACAGCCCAGGGAGGCGTGGCCAAAGTTTGATCTTAGTCTAAACTGAGCAAGGAGGCATTGATAACCCATCGGTGGAGGCTACATCTCACATGCTGTAGAAAATGGTGTTTCACCTCCCAACCAAATGTCTGCATTAGAAAGATAGGGGGTTTTTATTTGCTCTTTTAAAAATGAAGAGACTTAACTCATGAAGGCAACCCCATTTAAAATACTTTGGATACTTTCGATACTTTGCTTGAATAAGACTCATCAATTTCCTTTACTATACACTGCATATGTTTTAAAGAGGGAATGGAAATACCTTGGAAACTTCAAGATAAGATAAGAGACTTCTTGAGCCCTGCTGCTTAGACCTGGAAGAAGAGTCTATTTATGGGATGGACACAGTCAAGATGGGCAAAGTGTTATGAAAACAACAAGCACAGTGCAGTTTATTAACAGTTAGCACATCATCTCTCCAAATGGGGCTTATTCCAAGTGGCAGTGTGCCCTGCACGAAGCTAATGAGCAAACTCTGTCTAATATTGACAATTAATCAAGCATAAAAGCTTCAAGGATCAGGACCCATTGCCAAGCATAGGAAGCTCATTGAGACTTCAATGGACCAAGGTAGGTGAACAAATTTGTCTAATTATATATCAGGCTCATGAACAAATTTCCCACCAAAACATTTAATTATCTATAGCATAAGTAGCTACGCGTCAGTCTTAAAAGCAGAATGAGGATCTCCTCCCCTGCTTGAGGGCTTTTTTTTTTTTTAGCCATCTACCATAAGTAATAAATTGAAGGAAGTGCCATTATGTTTCCTCAGCAGTCTTCCTCTTTTAATTGGCCTTACATAATGAAGCCCAGCATTTTAGCAGTGGCTAAAATGAATGAATAATGGCTACAGATTTTTTTTTTTAAAGGGGATTCCTTGTGATAAGATGCAAATTATGTACTGATTATTAGATTTCTCACAGCTTAATTTTTAAAAAAAATATCTTAAACTCTGAACCAAAGTAATCTAAAATTGCATATATTTAGATTACATGGTTCAGTGGGGTTTTCCACAAAACTCCTTTTATTATTTCCAATAGTAATTTTATTAAGAATTACAACCACAGTCATAAAAATTTAAATGAAAAAGGTGGAAAAAACCCTAAAAAATACAAAGGGAAAAAAACCCAAAAATAGAGTAAAAGAGAGTAAATAAAAAGAAAAAAGCAAAGAAATGACCACCCCTACAAACAACTGTATTAATACCTTATGTCTTAAAATATAAATTATCTCTTTCCATCTCCTACCTGTAAAAAATCTTCAAAAATCTCATTATTTCATTCCTGATCAGCAAAAATTAATTAAGTATCATCAGAGATAACAACATACCTATTTTAACCTTGATCAAGTAAGACAACTTTATATTCCTTCCTTTTACTTTTAACACTCTCAATTTTTAGTCCTTTCACATAATGTCCTAAAACTTGATTCTTTTTTTTAAATTTTCTTCTTTTCTCAAAAGTCTTTTTTAGTCTCTATCCAATATAGGAAAGATTATCCAGATCATTCTCTTGATTTGTTTTTTGTATATCTGTAACTTTTTTAAAAATGAAGTTTTATTCCTCCTTTTTCTGTTTATTCCAGATTTTTTGTTTTATTTGGTTTATTCCAGATTTTTTTAAGTCCTTAAACTTGTATTTAAAACTTTTTTTCACTAAGGATTGAAGGAATAGTGCTATAAAAATGTCAACTCAATAGTTCCTAATTGGTGAAAAGCAGTTAACCAGTAACTTCCAATGTGGCTAGTAAAGGAAGTATGCAAACCCTGGGTCCGTAAAAGTGCCAATCAAGATTTCAGGTAATCTCATCTTCCAGAGCTTTAAACATACTGGAACTGCTGTCTTGTGGTCTCCCTATGATTCTCTGGAGAACTCATTGACCATCCCAAACCTTCTCTGTGCTGGAGAAGAATCCAGAAGAGCCAATCTATTCATCAACAGTTTGTTCTGCCCTGGTTGTCAAATCTGCTTTCACCAATCCTCTTCAGTTTTCCATTTTTTTCCTGGAGGTTGCAGAAAGAAATAGTTCCCATAGAACCTGTATATGGTTAGAGAAAATAATAGTAGAAAAATAAATGTTATTGCTTAGGAGAAAAAAAAGTCTAGAACAAAGCAATGCACAAATGATAACAGTCTTGAGACTCTTTAGTGGGAAAATTCTTTTATATTCTTCATTGCTGAATGACAACTCATGAATGGTGACTGAAGATCAAGCACAAAACTCTTCTTTGACCCTTCCCTCTCATCCCCAACTTGCAAAACAGTAAAAAGTGGAAACCCAAAACCTCCAGATATTTAAAAGATGTTTCCAGGACTAACTACTATGCCTCACTCATCGCGTCATCAGATAATCGCCCGGCCGCCCTCTTCAGGGTAACCCGCTCTCTCCTCCAATTGGAGGGGGGGGACCCCCTGGAGGGGAGGGCAGAGGATTTTGCGCAGTATCTGTATGACAAAGTCGCTCGGATTCGGGAAGGCTTGGACTCCGACTGGTTGGCCCAGGGGGAGG
>NW_015402937.1:0-3493 GCF_001527695.2 Protobothrops mucrosquamatus
GAAAGAAAAGCTGAACTTTCGAACTGTCAAAAAGATAAGCCATGGCCACTTACATTCAGACAGTTCTCTCTCATTATTAATGTATACCAAACACAGAGTCAATTTGTCTTAAGATGCAGCTGGAAAGGACTAAAGGCACATCTATTCATTTCCCTAGGTATGAAAATGGTTTACAGGATAATATCTCCTGTTGAAGGAAGGAGTGCATTTGTCTCTTTCTCTCTCCCGTTTATATACACAGACATGGCAATGTGGATGGAACTCTAAATAAGTTTGCCTTTCTTTTTCTGCAAAGATAGCAACAGCAATAGAACTTAGACTTATATACTGCTTCATAGTGCTTTACAGCCTTCTCTAAGCGGTTTACAGAGTCAGTATATTGCCCCCAACAATCTGGGTTCTCATTTTATTGACCTTGAAAGGATGAGTCAACCTTGAATCAGTAAGGATCAAACTCCTGACACCGAGTAGAGTCAGCCTGCAATACTACATTCTAACCACTACGCCACCGGGATCCCAGGGTACTCCCAGAATGATGAACTGTATGGCCCAGGATGTCTCCTTCTCAATGCTACAACCAATCTTGGTTTTTCACTATTACTGATGTCAATATGACTGGTAATTTGTAAGAAATAAAGTAATATCATAATAATATAAGTAGGACTTTGTGGCTTCTTCACATTTGACAGCAACCTCACAAGCCAAGAACTGATTGCCTAATAATAAGCACAATCTCCGGCCAGGTTTAGGCCAAATTCTTTTTCTCCTAATTTCAAGTTAAATAGTATCTGACATATCGGAAAAATATACTTTAAGACAACCTGACTTCATTATCATTACCAGATGACAGATTCAGTGTGTCAACCAAAAAGCTCTAATTGTCAAGGAACAGCAGTCCTACAAATACATTTATAAATAAATTATATACTCATTAACTTACTGATCCTAGACTATTATTATCAGATTGTTAAGTATATTAAGTATATAGGCTTCAACTGTTCATGCAACAAACAAAACAGAAACATCCCTTACTAATTATGATATCTGCTTTACCAATGAAAAAATCAGACCGTTGATCCAGCATTTTTTCAGCAGCACTATAATTTCTTCTGATACAGTGT
This sequence comes from Protobothrops mucrosquamatus, assembly GCF_001527695.2. NCBI lineage: Eukaryota > Metazoa > Chordata > Lepidosauria > Squamata > Viperidae > Protobothrops > Protobothrops mucrosquamatus. The sequence continues at coordinate 1,122 of NW_015402937.1, forward strand.
TTGATTTGGATATGAAATATACTTCACCCAAAGCTTCTGAAGCTGCAACCTAACAACATTCCCTAGAAAGGGTAGATTGGGTGAAAACTGGGACTAACAATTGCAGAGAGAGTGAAATAACCAGGTGTTATTTCATAATATGAAATATATTATGCAGGCAAATGAAGATGGGAAACTTTGCTATCCATCTTTTGCTATGTTCAGACTATTCTTTTTTTCCGGTGTTTTAGTGCTGCCTGCCTTTCCCACCCAAACACTCCACAATAAGGTGATCCTATTAGATCTACCAGTACTAGGCAACAAATAAACCTCACATAACCCTTCTCTTTCCAAGGCTAAGCTGGTATACTCTTAAAGACTGTTGCATAGAATAGAATAGAATAGAATAGAATAGAATAGAATAGAATAACAGAGTTGGAAGGGACCTTGGAGCTCTTCTAGTCCAACCCCCTATTTAGGCAGGAAACCCTATACCATTTCAGACAAATGGTTGTCCAATCTTTTCTTAAAAACGTCCAGTGCTGGAGCATTCAAAACTTCTGGAGGCAAATCTTCTTCACCATTTCCATACTCCTCTATAGGAGCCTATTAACTCCTAAGAAAGTTGACAGGATCTTTAGCTCTATTAATCCAAAGTGGTGTTGTTAGACCCATGCCTTTCCTGATTGGTCAAAGCTTCTTATAAGTTGTTATGTGCTTTATTCATACAGTGGTAAATTTATCCTTGAGGGGTGTGTGGTTTTATTTCCCTTGAAGAAGGGGTTGGTACATTTTCTCTGCAAGAAGCAATTGTTAGACACAGTTTTCATCTAATTTACCCCTTTTAGGGAAAGTTGTTGTGTTGCAGGTTCAGAAGCTTTAGGCTAAGTATATTACATCTGGACCCACAAATACCTTAAGCTACACCTTATGCTATTCTATTTTATTTACTTTTTGTTCATTTCAAATACGACATGAGAAGCCAGCATATTTAGCAAAGCAAAGAAATAGCTTCAGGCATAATCTTTATTTATAAAAATATTTGTGGCCATGATACTCTCCTAACACATTCTTTTAAAAATGTTAAGGAGTGTGCTTAATGAAGGTAGAGGTAAATTGCCTAATAAAAGCAGAAGTAAATTGAGGTACAAAAAAGCATTCCAAGAGGCAAATGGCTCAATAAGGAACATTCTCTTGCTTTTTAGTAAATAACCACAGCTACTACAATAGTTATTTGAAAGCATTACCCCATAACACGTGTTCCAATTTTGAAATGAATCCATCAGTCTAAGTTGAGCATTAACCACCGTGAGCCTTTTAGTTACATAAATACATAGCAAATAAATAAATACCCCAGTCATACATGCATTCAAATGTAAGATAATACAAGTCAGTTTTGCTATAGCACAGAATACCCTGTTACCTCGAAAGTAAGGCCTACCCCAAAAATAAGCCCTAGTTTGATTTTTTTGGGGGGATGGGCCTAATATAAGACCTACTCCAAAAATAAGCCCTAGTTTTGGGGCGAGGCAAACACCTAGAGCGGGGGTGGGGGATGTGGATCTGCCCTATGCATCCTGCACCCACTTACCTTGCAGCCAGGTCTCTCCTCGCCAGCCCACTTCTTCTGCGGCATCTTCTGCAGCCAGGCCTGCATTTAGCAGTCAGAGGCCTTTTCAAGAAGGCCACTGCAGCCGAGAATCGAGCTATGGATTCAATCCATAGCTCAGTTCTACAAGAGATCTGCAGCTGAGGACTGAGCTACGGATTGAATCCATAGCTCGGTACTCATCTGCAGAGGCCTTCCGGAAAGGCTTGATTGCAAAATGCAGGATGGAATACAGCTGCTGCACGAAGCTGCTCCTTCGGCCCAAGAAGAAGTGGGCCAGCCAGGTGGGGCTGTCAGTGCCGGAGGGGAGTAAAACATCCCTCGAAAGTAAGACCTGGCACCTCTTTTGGAAGCAAACAAAAAAGAAAGCGAAAGCGAAAGCGAGAGAGAGAGAGAGAGAGAGAGAGAGGGAGGGAGGGAGAGAGGGAGAGAAGTTTTCTTCACAACAACAACCCTGTGAGAGAGTGACTGGCCCACAGTTACCCAGCTGGCTTTCATGCCTAAGGCGGGGCCTTAACCACTAGACCAAACTGGCTCTTGAAAACACTCTTGAAAACTGAGCCTCTCAGTTTAATATATTATATTTCTATGACATCTACAGATTAGAAAACTTCCATTTCTCTTATATTTGAAAATTACCAGGCAAACATCACTGGTGACCCCATTTTTGTGTTTGTATGTTTGCCTATGTTTTAACCACAGGTATACATGTTAATTAGTTTATTTAGGAAGGAGGGATATCCAGTTAAAAAGGTCAATCTTTTTGACATACACCTCCTAAATA
>NW_015402938.1:0-3492 GCF_001527695.2 Protobothrops mucrosquamatus
AATCGGGTTTATTTTAAGGAAATTTTAAACAGGAAATCACAACGTTAAATATTTGGCTTTTAATTGGTTTTATTCGGTGGGGATTGTGGGTATGTTTTTGTTTTTAAATAGGTTGTGAGCCGCCCTGAGTCCCGTCGGGAGAAGGGCGGGATATAAATCAAAATAATAAATAAATAAATAAATAAATAAATAAATAAATTACATTACATTCTATATTCTATTCTATTATATTCTATTACATTATATTAGATTACATTATATTACATTACATTATATTACATTACATTCTATATTCTATTCTATTCTATTCTATTCTATTCTATTACATTACATTACATTACATTACATTACATTACATTACATTACATTACATTACATTACATTCTATATTCTATTCTATTCTATTCTATTCTATTCTATTCTATTCTATTCTATTCTATTCTACATTCCAATATCTATTCTATTCTATTCCATTCCATTCCTTAATTTAAAGTCTAACGGACATGCAACAATTTCATTGACTGCATTTTAAAAACTGCTTGGATAGTGATTGGCTAAATCTTATTGTTCCCTTCTTGAGGAGTCTCAAGCAATCAGAATAAAGCTGGAAGGGACCTTGAAGGTCTTCTAGTCCAACCTCCTGCTCAAGCAAGAGATTGTAACCCTTTTTAGATAGGTGGCTGTCCAGTCTCTTCTTAAAAACCTCCAGTGATGGAGCACCCACAACTTCTGGAGGCAAGCCGTTCCATGTGGTTAATTGTCCTCACTGTTAGAAAGTTTCTCCTTAATTCCAGGTTGCTTCTCTCCTTGATTAGTTTCCATCCATTTTGTCTTGCCTTCTGGTGCTTTGTAAAATAAGTAGAGTCCCCTCTTCTTTCTGGTGGGGGTGGGGGTGAGAGGAACAAGTAAGTCCAGTTGCCTTTTGAAAAAGCACCATTGGGACTGTCATTAAGTACTAAACTGGGTGGCCAGATGAAAACAGAAAAGCACGTAGCTACCATGTATTCAATAAGCAATAAGCTTTTCAGAAATGAAAATAATCCTGGACTTTATTTGGATACTTGAGCTGACTGAGATAGAATCAGTGGTGGGATTCAAATAGGTGAACAACCGGTTCTCTGTGTGGATGCCACTTCCAGAAGTCCATTCTGGGCCTGGGCAACAAAAAAAATTAGCTGCTGGTTCTGCCAAAATGGTGCGAACCGGCTGAATCCCACCACTGGATAGAATCTAGAAATGTTTAAGCAAGAAGTAGAGATCTTCACATAGGCTTCAGCTCCCCAATATTCTACAGTGGAATTCAGCAGCAAAATGCTGAATTCTACAGATGCATTTCACTCCAAGACTAAGAAGGAAAGTAAGTGTATTAAACCTCTGGAAAGTTTAACACTTCTAGGTTATTAAATCGAAGTAGGGCTGAACTAAAGTGAAATTACTTCCCTGCTGAGTTCTATGATGTTGGTGATGGGGTGAGAAGTTGTTTTTTCTCTGTTTGGGTCCAACATCTTGCTTGCTCCATTTATAAGACTAGAGCATTTTTTAAAAAAAAAAAAAAAATAGATTTTAACAAATCTCCTAGGTGTAATTCCAAGGGTTCCCACAGAAAAATTACACTAGATATAACATTTTTGCTCATTTCATTTGTGAAATGCAGACTGGGTCAGTTGCTCTGTTTAATGTCATGATCAATATTGATTTAACTTTTTGAGGGGTTTGGCGGTTCTTTTATTTAAATAATAATAATAAGTACTTCAAATGTTCCATTGCTGATTTGGTCTTGGAATTTCTCTGGACAAATCAAAAAATGCACACATAGATGTAACCACAGATATAATCGTTACGTTGTGTACATTAATTAATTTGATAAACTGCCAGATAACGCTATCAAAATATTGATGAATGAATTGTGATTACTAGTTGGAGTCTCCAAATGCCGTTTAAAAATATGAGTATTGGCTCTGGTTGAAAATGAGAAAGCAACATATTTTAATTGATTCCCTCTCTTGGTTTCCTACTGAAAAGCTGAATAAAATATCCCCTGTTGTACTTTAAAAGGCGGAGCAAATTTTGCTACTGGGAGAATCAAACACAACAGAGCTGAAGTCTTTAGGTTCAGCCATTTGACATCTCCAGGATTACTCTTAAAGTCATGAACACAGAAATCTGGTTTTAGCATTCTCAAGTAAACAAATGGATAACTCACATTCATGAATTCTTCTTCCAAGTATAGCAACCCTATAAAAACAGGACAGTTAGTGCCCACTCAGACTACATCAGGAAAGTTATTTCCTGACTCGTTGGAAAAGAGGACAGAAAGAAATGCCCCATTGAACATTTTTCCATGTTGAATTGAAAAGACTTCAGCTAGTCATATATAAAATAGAATCACGATCACATGAAGTGTTAGTACCACTTTATAATGCCACTTGGTAAGGCCACACTTGGAATACTGCATCCAGTTTTGGTCACCACCATATAAAAATGATGTTGAGGCTGTCAAGGTAATTATAATTTAGTAGCTGACTGGCAGAAGTGATATTTGGAGAATAGGTCAATAGAATATTTGGGGGGGTATATACCTAATTGTCATTTATTAAAACAATAAGAATTGTATTAGCTCAATGCTTGGGGAAAAAAAAGGATGTTTTTGGGAAAGAGAATTCTGGGTTGTTTGTTTGATGATCCATTGGTTGGTTTTCTTGGTAGTCCACAGTATTCTCAAGAGTCTTCTCCACCACCAAAATTCAAAAGCATACTTTTCCTATCCTGCTTCTTCCTAGTCCAACTTTCACTTTCATAGAGTATCTCACAGGGAACAGAACAGAACAGAACAGAGCTGGAAGGGACCTTGGAGGTCTTCTAGTCCAGCTCCTGCTCAATCAGACAGGAGATTGTCTAGTCTCTTCTTAAAAATTTCCAGTGATGGCGTGCCCATGATTTCAGGGGGGTAAGCTATTCCACTGGTTGATTGTCCTCACTGTCAGGAAGTTTCTCCTTAATTCCAGGTTGCTTCTCTCCTTGACCAGTTTCCAATCATTGTTTCTCGTCCTTCCCTCTGGTGCTCTGGTGAACAACCTGACCCCTCTGCCTTGTGGCAGCCCCTCAGATACTGGAACGCTGCTATCATGTCTCCCCCTATTTCTTCTTTTCTTTAGACTAGCCAAACCCAAGTCCTGCAGCCGTTCTTTGTATGTTTTAGCCTCCAGGCCTTGGATCATCTTAGTTGCTCTTCTCTGAATTTTTTTTCCAAACCCTCAACATCTTTTTTGTGATATGGTGACCAAAATTGGCTACAGTATTCCAGGTGTGGTCTTACTAGGGCTTTGTAAAGTGGTACTAGTACATGGCTTGAGCGTTCTGATCTTGTCTGTTACATTAAGGAAAATGATATCCAACATTGTAGGAAGTGATTAGCCTAACTCAAGAGAGTTAGACTGAGATAGTGCTAAGATGATAGATCACCAGGAAATGTAGAATTGTAAACTGGACTGA
>NW_015402939.1:0-3492 GCF_001527695.2 Protobothrops mucrosquamatus
GAGGTCCCAGTGCTGTTCCCTTCCCCCCCTGAAATTTGCTGGAAATGGTTTTTATTCTATGTTTCAGAATAGCCTTTAGTAGAAAAGTTGTATCTTCATTCTAGATGCATTATTTGAGATCCTGGCACAAATGTGGCTATATATATTTAAATTCTTTGCTATACCCTCAAATTTCTATGGGTTTGATTTTCTCAGATGATGAAACACTACTGGGAATATCCTTTTAACTGTTTATCAGAAACAGAAAATACATTGACTATGAATGCAGATATGCACTGTTTACTGTGATAGTAGCAATGATGAGAACTCAATAATGCTATGCAGGTTGATAACATAAAACTAAGCTTTATACCTTTATAGCCTCCTCCACCACCACCAGATGTACAAGCTCCTCCTCCACCACCAAAACCACCAGAAGTGGTCCACTGGAGTTTCTCTAATGCTTGTTGGCAGGCCTCACCACCTTCTCCACCTTCCAGAAGTGATTTTCCAGCCCAGGGAAAATGGGTGATACCTTCCCAACCACCACCTCCCCCTATACAGTGTGAAGAGAAAGATAATGACATTCACAGATAGAAATTGCAAATCAGTTAGAACTCACAAATAGATACAAATACATATACTTTAAAAACAAATTAATAAGCATTAATGTAAACATCTATAACCTATTTCCAATATTTTACTATTATACAATTCCTGTGCCATAAATTATGGGGTTCCATTTGTTGGACAATTACCAGCCAAGCAAGAAGGAGGGATCAAGTGGGGAATTAGCCTTGAGTCCTTGTGCAGCTGCAGGAGACCTAAGGCTTAACCTCTCCTAAGTTGCACGGGACCTTAGCTGTCCCAAGAGAAGTCAGACAGTCTGGAGAGAGTCTTGTATTATATGTATATATAAGTACACACACACACACACACACACACATATATGTGTATGTGTATGTGTATATGTATATCTCAAGTACACACACACATATATATCACATATACACACATTATATATATATATATATATATAATGTCACATTATAGAAATGGTTTAATATGTGTGTGTGTGTACCAGTTTGAACTTACATACATATTTAACTTAATTTTCCAAATCTTACCCAACTTATTTATTTCCATGCCTAAAACTTCTATGGATTACCTCTAACGTTTTAGGCACGGCTATTGTTCCTTAGGGCTACCTCATCTAGGCTGCAAATATCTGAATGACCACTAAGGACACTAAAAAGTTTTTAAATTTTATATCTGTAGATGTGTATGGGTATCTGTCTGGTGTCATTTCACAATCAATTGGATTTTATAGTATAGATATAGTGGGGCTAGTTGTTCCTCCAATTTCCAATGCCAAACACCAACTATCATCAAGGTTGCCAAGCATCCAAATGGCCTTATTCCTTGAATCTACTTCCAAAACTCCAAGACCTTTTTTTTTAAAGCTTAATTCCTGTTTTGGACAACTGCTGTTATACTGGTCAAGGTCAATCATCTTTCCCCAGTGCTACAAGCCTCAGAAAATCCCAATGTAGCAAAGCTAAACTGCACATTAACAAGGGTAATAAAGCATAGGGAAATAAACATAGCTTTAAGAAGTTATTTTTCTAAGTTTCCTTGCAATCTAATGCGAGGAATTTTCAGACAGAGAGTGAAGAGTTCATCTCTAGTTCCCTGTGTGCTGTGATGGCCCCTGAATATTTTCTTTCTCACACAAAGCTAAAGAAATGCTTTCTTTGGTGCTGAAGGAAGCTTGTTTTTCTAAGTTTAATTGCCCAGTGAGGAGAAAACTTTCCAGGACAATGGTGAAGAACAGAAAACTTGGGTTAGTATATTAATGCTCTGAAAAAGGATTTTACAGACAGAGAACAATCAATGCATTGGATTTCATCTGGAAAATCCTCTCCTATGCGTTGCATTCACGGGTAACGGGGCCAGTCATTTTCTCTTGTTCCAACCTAAAGGTGCTTTTTCAAAAGGCACGTGGACTTTCTTTGTTTTTTCTTTGTTTTGTCTTTGATGATGTTTTGCTTCTCATCCAAGAAGCTTCTTCAGTTCTGATTGAACGGTGGAGAAGGGAAGGATTTATATTCCCTGTAGTCATTTCCCTGCAGGGAATATAAATCCTTCCATTCTCCATCATTCAGTCAGAACTGAAGAAGCTTGTTGGATGAGAAGCAAAACGTCTTCAAAGACAAAACAAAGCAAGTCCAGTTGCCTTTTGAAAAAGCACCTTTGGTACAACTACAGTGGTGGGATTCAGCCGGTTTGCACCACTTCGGCAGAACCGGTAGCTAATTTTTTGTTGCCCAGGCCCAGAATGGACTTCCAGAAACGGCATCCACACAGAGAACCGGTTGTTTACATATTTGAATCCCACCACTGGACAACCATGGACAACCAGGATCTACATAGATATTTGTCCCAACCTACTTCACGGGGTCTTGCTGTGGGGCTACAATAATGGGTAGATACCCTTGGATGCTACCTTGGATTCCCATAGAAAAAGCAGGACAAAGTTTTAGCTAAAAAAAAAAAAAAGCTAAGGTACCAGGATTTTCACAAAGAATGGCAAACAGGAAGCCTTTTTGGGCACACACAAACACAAAAGTTGGCAACCAGTCTGGGAAAAGAGCTGGAAATAATGCCTAGAGACAATTTCAGAGTTATATGGTAAAGACCATGACATTAAAAAGAACTCACAAGCATCTTAAAGACTACTAAGCATACCTATGCTTGCAAAAACTTTCAGGTTATTAAAAATATTGATTCAGCATGCACAGTTGCACATATTGTAACCCACAAGAAATCTTACCCTTAATAGAGTGTATTTCAAAGTCTTAAAATTCAGCCTGGTATCTTTGCATTCTTTTCAAAATACAGATAGTCTTCGACTTACAACAGTTCATTTAGTGACTGTTCAAAGTTACAACACTGAAAAAAGTGACTTATGACCGTTTTTCACACTTACAACCGTTGCAGCATCCCCATGATCATGTGATCAAAATTTGGATGTTTGGCAACGGGCTCATATTTATGACGTTTGCAGCGTCCTGGGATCATGTGATCGCCTATTTGCGACTTTCTGACAAGCAAAGTCAATGGGGAAGCCAGATTCGCTTAACAACTGTGGCGAGAAAGATCGTAAAATGGGGCAAAATTCATTTAACAAATGTCTCACTTAGCAACATAAAAATTTAGGCTAAAGTTTAGTTGTAAATTGAGGACTATCTATAGTTTTTCAAGAAAGGCCCCAAGGTGAAAATAAGTTCTAACTGGTCTAAGTTTGCATCCCTAAATGTAAAATTAGCATACAGTATATAAGTGTCATGCTAATTCATTTCCTGTGAAGTATCTTCTCTTTACATAATTTCAGCAGATGTTGTTTGCTCAGCTGCTGGCCCCTTATCAAGAGCAGATCCTCACCTGCTGCTCCAGTTCTCCCACTGACCCCAGGTATTGCCGAACTGTTCACATACTGTTCCAAGAACGCAT
>NW_015402940.1:0-1782 GCF_001527695.2 Protobothrops mucrosquamatus
TACTGTCTGTTGCTGTCTTCTCAATTTTGACTTTATACGGATGGAAACTAATTAAGGAGAGAAGCAACCTAGAACTAAGGAGAAACTTCATGATAGTTAGAACAATTAACCAATGGAACAACCTGCCTCCAGAAGCGGTGAAGGCTCCAACACTGGAAGTTTTTAAGAAGAGACTGGACAGCCATTTGTCCGAAATGGTGTAGGGTTTCCTGCCTGCCTGAGCAGGGGGTTGGACTCGATGACCTCCAAGGTCCCTTCCAACTTTATTATTATTACTAGCTGTACCCAGCCACGCGTTGCTGTGGCTCTCGTTCACTCAGCCAACAGATGGTGCTGTTTTTCAAAAAAAGCATGTTTTTACCTGTCACAGGGGTGACATCTATATAATAGTAGGTATATAGAAACATGCGCGTATTCGAATGCAGCGTTGTGTCAAAATTTCAAAGCAATCGGTGAAGAACGTTTGGAGATTTAAGATTTTGAACAAATGAACATTTACATTTTTATTTATATAGATTATTATATGCATTTATTATTATTATTACTACTACTACTACTATTATTATTATTTACTACTACATTTGGTTCCCAGGCTGTGATGTCCTTGCTTTCCCATATTCGGCTCATGTTCATCATAATCCTTAGATATCCTAATTAAAATCCCTCTCTGTCCATCCAGGGAGTCATCAGGGCCACTCGATTATTCCAAAACATTTTCATCTGAATGCCTTTTTTGCCTTCATTCTTTGGTGAGCGTATTGGTGAGATAAACACTGCAAGGAGTACTTAAGGAACATTTCAGTTTGAGGATGGATATTCAAAAGCCGGGTCACTTTATTTTCCGTCTTTGTGATGAAGCGCACAAGGAGATTTTGGGACAGTCCCATTTATTATATAAATTAGCAATTTCCACCGAAGTCCTGCAGTATGAACCGAACATTACTGAGCACGTACCGCAGAGGGCTTATCGATCGGGTTCTTAATCAATAAAAGGGGAAGGTTAACGACCTACAGTTTGTTAAGAAGATCAAGCACACATTAAAGTAATGAGCATTCTCCCAAGCTTTTAGGAAGAGCCCAAGGTTTAAATCAAACTAAATAACAGAGATGAATCTGATTTTGTGAGAATGTTCGGTAAGTAGATTGAAGATTGCAAGAGTAAGAAAAAAATCAGACAGTATTCAGAGATCCCTTGGAAAAGACTTGTGTGCTTTTAATGCTTTATGTTACTATATTGTAGGCTCACACAGGTAGTCCTTGACTTACAAACATTCATTTAGTGACCGAAGTTACAACAGCAGTGGAAAAAGTGGCTTATGACCTTTTTCGCACTTACGACCGTTGCAGCATCCTCGGGGTCACGTGATCAAAATTCATACGCTTGGCAACTGGCATGTACTTAGGACGGTTGCAGTGTCCCGGGGTCACGTGATACCTTTTTGTGTCCTTCTGAGAAGCAAAGTCAGTGGAGAAGCCAGAGTCCACTTTAACAACTGTGCTATTGCTAACTTAACAACTGCAGTGATTCGCTTAACAACTGGGACAAGAAAGGTTGTAAAATGGAGCAAAACCCATTTAACAATCGTCTTGTTTAGCCACAGAAATTTTGGGCTCAGCTGCAGTCGTAAGTGGAGGACTACCTGTAAGGCCTCGGCGGAGGCAGAGTTTGTAGACAAGACTAAAAGGAAAAGCCAAACTCCTAGTCCACAGGGTTCCACCGCTCTTTGATTCTCGAGCTCTCTTCTAAGTGAAGGTCCCTCGAAGCCAGATCGCAATGCTGGG
>NW_015402940.1:9318-12808 GCF_001527695.2 Protobothrops mucrosquamatus
CCAATATCTCAGGGGCTGCCCCAAAGAAGAGGGAGTCAAGCTATTCTCCAAAGCGCCTGAAGGCAGGACAAGAAGCAACGGATGGAAACTAATCAAGGAGAGAAGCAACCTAGAACTAAGGAGAAACTTCCTGACAGTTAGAACAATTAACCAGTGGAACAACCTGCCTCCAGAAGCGGTGAATGCTCCAACACTGGAGTTTTTAAGAAGAGACTGGACAGCCATTTGTCCGAAATGGTATAGGGTTACCTGCCTGAGCAGGGGGTTGGACTTGATGACCTCCAAGGTCCCTTCCAACATTGTTGTTGTTGTTGTTTTGTTGTTGTTGTTGTTGTTGTTGTTATTATTATTATTATTATTATTATTATTATTATTACTATTACTATTACTATTATTATTATTAACAACTTAAGTAGTTTTGGACAAAGAAGTCCCAACCTTCCTCTCTGAATATTTTTTTTTCCTTTCCAACTAACCGTTTCTTTAAATAATAAAATCTCAAGTCACGTTTCAGGAGATCTGTCATTCTCTCCTCCTCTTGTTCTCCACGGAAAATACAGGCTTTCTTTAATCTGCACCTTCTTGAATTTTATTATACACCCTGGGTGTGCCTCCCAAGTAAGAAATATTTCAGGTAGAAGAATCGTACTAAGAATTAAATAAAGGAACACCCTCCTTGGGGTAAAGAAGGGCGTAACACAGACCAGCTTAACTGCAGCGAACAAGGATCGAAGACGTTTAATCGGGTGGCTTTCATTACAGCAGAAACTCTTTAACAGGAGAAAGTAAGTTTGTTCTAAGTTTACAAAGAGCAAACTTAGGCTTGTGAATTGAGGCGTGTCCTTCACTGTAATGGCATGAGGAGTCATCCATGGGAGGGTCACAAAGGCAAGAGGGCAGCTGCAAAACACACAAAACTTTTTAAATGTGTTTTGGTTGTGCAACACATGTTTTTTTTAAAAAGTGCCAGCCTTCGACTGTAGGTTCACAACCAGCACTGTTGTTTTTTGACCCTCCACGCAAACTTCTCTAGAGGGAAACGCCGTCGCGGTTGTCTAAACTTTGATTTCGTGTTTTATCTCCGTTTTCCCCTTTCTGTATAAATTTAAAGTTTCAATAGGAAGGGGTTTTTTTTGTTGTTGTTAGTTGCGAAGTCGTGTCCGACCCATCGCGACCCCATGGACAATGTTCCTCCAGCCCTTCCTGTCCTCTACCATCTTCTGGGGTCCATTGAAGCTCACGCCTACTGCTTCAGTGACTCCATCCAGCCACTTCATTCTCTGTCATCCCCTTCTTCTATTGCCCTCCATCTTTCCCAGCATTAGGCTCTTCTCCAGAAAGGTTAGCAAAGTATTTAAGGGAAGTTCTTTTCCTGAATTAATTGGAAAATGTTCTGCCTAGTTATGTAAGTAATGAAGGAGAGAACACATTTTTTTTAAAAAAAAATTCAATTACAGGGAGTCCTCGACTTATGACCACAATTGAGCCCAAAATTTATGTTGTTTAAGTGAGTCAGTTGTTAAGTAAATTTTACGACCTTTCTTGCCACAGTTGTTAAGTGAATCTGGCTTCCCCCATTGTCTTTGCTTGTCAGAAGATCGCAAAAGGGGATTACATGACCCCGGGACACTACGACCGTCATAAGTATGAGTCGGTTGCCAAGTATCTGAATTTTGATCACATGACCATGGCGATGCTGCAACGATCGCAAGTGTGAAAAATGGTCATAAGTCCCTTTTTTCAGTGATGTTGTAAACTCGAACGGTCCTTAAATGAACTTGTAAGTTGAAAACTGCCTCTATTCTCTAAAAAAAGAGCTATGCTATACTATTGGAAGAAGAGAAGATCAAGGAAATATATCATTAATCAATATATTGATTATGAAATTATGGGAATTAACCACTATTGATTGTTTTTAAATATATGAACCCAGACAACACGCTGTTTACTAAGCACTAAAGATCGTTATTGTAAAAAAAATCAATAAAATATATTTTTTTAAAAAGAAAAAGAGCTATGCTTACAAACATAAATTACCTTTAATTATGAGATAATAATTAATAGATAATGTACTTAGTAGGACTTAGTGATGGGAATCATAAGAAGGGAACTTTTGCTATTAAATGTCCCGGTTGCTCAGAAAGGAGGGGAAAAAACACGGAGGTCCCACTGGTTTTTGTTGGTTAAACTGGAAATGTTTTGGGAAGAAGAGAAAAAGAACAAAGGCAAAAAGTGTAGTACAGAGTAGTAAATGTGAGAAGGCCCTTGATGGAATGTTGTGATGCAACCCAACCCATCTTGAATGGAATATTATTGTGTAGGCTGGGGCTTTCATTGTGACATACCATCCGCCCTCTTGCCAAGATGGACACACACACCCTCTGGATGTTTCTTAAAAAGCAACTATCATAACCGAATGGCGCAACCATTGTGAAGTCACTGCCCTAAATTACAACTGGTGTCTCAGTCCCTGATGCACACACATCCGTCATGTCATGGGCTTCATGTTGCATGACATCCTTTGTCCTGCCTTGTCCCCTCACTAACACCCATGTCTTCCCTCCGTTAATCTGGAGATGGACCCAATTACCCTTCAAACAGGGAAACGATGTTGTGTAGAAGACAATATTCTAAAAATAGGAGACATAACTACCTCACTGGAGATGTGAACGTATTTTCTGGGATTTAATACATGCATTGGTTTCTGCTGAGGTCTCCAGTCATAATAAAGGCTGTTGTCTGTGGTAAATAATGATTGGACCTCATAGAAGATGACCAGCTGTTTAAATGCTGTCGTTGGAGTATATCGTCATGGGCAAAATCTAAATCTTAAATCAGAGTTTCTGGAGCTTGTCATGCTTACTATGGAAAGATTTACTAGTTGTCAGGAGAATGATCTCAGCCAGGAGTGTCCAAGCTTGGCAACTTTAGGAGCGGTGGACTTCAACCCCCAGAATTCCCCAGCCTGCATAGTTGGCTAGAGAATTGTGGGAGTTGAAGTCCAGAAGTCTTAAAGGTGCCAAGCTTGGACACCCCTGGCCTACGGCGTTTTGAGAAATTACAACCTCTAAAGAGGAAAAATAGCCAACTCTTCATCTGTAAGTCATCTTCTCAACTTTGAGGATAATTGCATCCAAACTCATGGGACAGAATCCAAGTCCATAAACTACAATCCTTGTATAGTTCATAAAGAATAAAATACTTGTAATCCATAAGTATGTCATGGCTACCCTTGTTATCTTAGGTCAGCGGTTCTCAACCTATGGGTCGCGACCCCATTTGGGGTCGATTGACCATTTCACGGGGGTCGCCAAGCAAGGCTGTCCGCCATTTTTTTCCCCTTTTCCGGCGGGTGCCTTACCTCCCTTGAGCTGGGCCAGCTGGTGGTCGGCCTGCTCCGTCTCTGCCGCTTGCCAGCTACGCCTCGGCTGGCGCAGGGGGCGGAACCACGCATGCGCGGCGCTCCCGGGCAGGGAAAGTCCTCGACTTA
>NW_015402941.1:0-1680 GCF_001527695.2 Protobothrops mucrosquamatus
TACAATTAAAACAAAAATGGACATAGGTGACATTCCAGAGTAAATATTCCTAACAATTTGTTTCTCGTGATACAAAAACGTAATACATCATCCTTAACCTCTATATAAACCTCATTCTTCTACACAATACAATTATATATACAATTATATGTACAATTATATGTATGTTTCAATCCTATCGTTAGCTTAAGATCTGAGCGGTTCTCCTTGATTCATACCAGTGATAGAATTTGTCCCAGATTTCAAAATATTCCAGTTCTGTCTTATCTTTCATAGCCATTGTAAGCCTGTCCATCTCTGCACATGATAAAATTTTATACAGGATTTCTTCTTCCGTTGGAGTTCCCTTATTCCTCCAATTTTGAACATAAACCAATCTGGAAGCCGTTAGAATGTGTAGCATCAAATAGAGTATGCCTTTGTCATACTTCTGCATTGTTATACCTAATAGGAAAAATTCTGGTTTTAACTCTTCCACTTTGAGATGATGCGATATTGTTAATATAATCATCACCATTATCATTTTGTCTATTTGCTGCAAGATGAGGCCTGTTCCTCATGTTTCCAACCCATACAATCCTGAGCTTTCTTTTGCCAATTGGGCCCGCAATACTGGCTGATGTCATCAATCCAACTTGTTATATGTTGCATCCATCTATCTTGATGCAACATATAATATAGAATAAGATGGTTGAAAGGGACCTTGGAGGTCTTCTAGTCAAGTCCCCTGGCTCAAGCATGAGCCCCTATTCCAGTGATGGCAAACCTTTTAGAGACCGAGTGCCCAAACTGCAACCCAAAACCCACTTATGTATTGGCGGGTTCCGGGTGGGCATGGCCCATTGGGTTGGTGTGGCCAATTGGGTGGGTGTGGCCAATTGGGTGGGCGTAGCCCATTAGGTGGGCATGGCTGCGGTGGTAACGGCACACTGGGTGGGACTAAAAAGTTCAATCAATCAATTCCAACTTTGCGAGATCTTTCCCCCCCCCACGAGAAGTTGAAATTGATTGATTGATTGAACCTTTTTTTTTGCACACAGCGGCGGAGGCCTAAAGTGAAAAGGTTTTATAAAACCCAGCTGAAGGCCTAGGACTGGGGCAACGGTGCGCGTGCCCACAGAGAGGGCTCTGAGTGCTGCCTCTGGCACCCGTGCCATAGGGTCGCCACCACGGCCCTATTCCATTCCTGACAAATGACTGTCCAGTCTCTTCTTGAAAACCTCCAGGCTTTTTAGAAGAGACTGGCAGCCATTTGCCTGGAATGGCATAGGGTCTCCTGACTGAACAGGGGGGGGGGATGGACTAGAAGACCTCCAAGCTCCCTTTCAGCCCTATTATTCTATTTTCTATCCTGTACCCAATCTCTTCTACTAGGCCTTCTGGAAGTTTGGGCCCTGCTGATTATTTTTCTTACAAAGTCTATGGCTGAGGGAAAAAAGTTCTATTTTTTTTGAGATGTCACCTAAATGAGATTGAAAGCCTACCAGCCCATTCTCCAGTTACTCAGAAAGCAATTTGGTGGTCATTTGGCTCTTTTCCCTGCCCTTAAACGGCCTGTTCATTCACATCCAAGTTCTTTCATATCATCCTTATTGCACCCCGCAGAATTAATTGAGTGCAAGAGTTTTCTAGGATGTTTGGTGCCCTCTCTGCAGACCCCCCCCCCCCAGTTTCCTTCTC
>NW_015402941.1:9669-13159 GCF_001527695.2 Protobothrops mucrosquamatus
GAGTCTTTCTGAGATTAAAAAGGTTCCTCCTGCAGTATTAGCAATTCAGAAATTGTTCCTAGGTGGATGAAATCATAATTATGGTTAAAGGAAGCCCTTGAAAGAGATTCAGCTGGTCTCCATGGGGTTGGAAGCTAAGCAAGGTCAAGTTTCTATGAACAATTGAAGAGGAGGACTTCTCAGCTAGCAAGTGAGGGGGAAAAAAAACTTTCCCCAAAATTTCTGGAAAGATAGGAAGAGCAAACTGTGTCTCCTTGGTCTTTACTTTTGATGCACTGGGATAAATCCTGGCTGACCTGACCTGATTCTCCCTTAAATAATAGCTTTCCAACTACAGGTTTTAAAGGAAGAATATTAAAGCAATAGATCAACCGTTTCTAGTATGTCCTGTACTCTTTGTAGTTCTGAGCAGGAACTTTGGAAGAATTATGTCAGGGTTTAAGAATTCTGTTTCTTTGTAGCACAAACTTCCCTAAATATTTTTTTTTCTTATTCCAATCGGCTCCATAATATTTTTTTTCTTCTTCTCCTCCTAAGTCTGGCTTGAACTTATAATTATTTCCTAAACTCTGATTCTTTATTCTTTTGATTTTTTTGCTATTTAGCAGAAACGATCTGGAATAGTTATCTACTGGCAATATTTTTTCACTCTGCCTTTCACTGTAGTTGTCAAATTTTGACCCTAGTTGGATAGGTTTGATTTAAGCTCAAGGAGTCTCTGAGATGTTTATGGTGGAGAGCAATACGTATTGTGTATGAATGCTACACATAACTTTACCTTTCCGAAGCGTGCACCAGAGCTTATACATCTAAAGTGCTCATGCTCAACTAATCACAACTTCTTCACTTTTGCACAGACCCTGCTTTAAAATAATAGATGGTTATTTTTGAAAATGAAGCTATATTCCCATACTCTGGTGTGCACTGCCTGGAATCTGGAGATACATGGACTCTAGACAATTCAGTGCTTGCAAAATTCAGAAAACAGCATTTCTGCAGTTATCCCTGACATGGAGAAAAGCACCAGCTGCTGATATTGTTTCCATTCTTCCCAAAAAGTTAGGATAGAATAGAATAGAATAGAATAGAATAGAATAGAATATGGAAAGACTAGACTAGACTAGACTTCACTAGACTACACTAGACTACACTAGACTACACTAGACTAGAATAAGAGTTGGAAGGGACCTTGGAGGTCTTCTAGTCCAACCCCCTGCTCAGGCAGGAATCCCTATACCATTTCAGACAAATGTTTGTCCAATCTCTTCTTAAAAACATCCAGTGTTGGAGCATTCACAACTTCTGGAGGCAAGTTGTTCCATGGATTAATTGTTCTGTCAGGAAATTTCTCCTTAGTTCTAAGCTGCTTCTCTCCTTGATTAGTTTCCATCCGTTGCTTCTTATCCTCTCCTCAGGTGCTTTGGAGAATAGGTTGACTCCCTCTTCTTTGTTGCAGCCCCTCAAATACTGGAACACTGCTATCATGTCCCCCCTAGTCCTTCACTTCATTAAACTAGACATACCCAATTCCAGCAATCGTTCTTTATATGTTTTAGCCTCCAGTCCCCTGATCATCTTGGTTGCTCTTCTCTGCAGTCTTTCTAGAGTCTCAACATCTTTTTTACATCATGGTGACCAGAACTGGATGCAGTATTCCAAGTGTGGTCTTACTTCACGTGATCTTGATATTACCCTTCTGTTAATGCAGCCTAGAACTGTGTTGGCTTTTGAGCCAGCACACCGTTGGTTCATATTTAAGTTGTTTGATAATAAGTGCCCACCTGGCCAGGGGAAAAAAAACCCCACAAGATTACCACAAAGTCCATTTTTCGCAAGAGATCTAAAGATTCTGATTATGCATATTCTGGATGGGGACAGTTAAAAACTGCAGGTTGGGATGCAACTGCTGAAACGACAACAACAAAAATAAACAACAAACACAAGAAAATACTGTAACTTTGACCATCAGGAAGCAAGAATCTTAGGAGATCAGAAGAAAGGCTGAATATGAACACAGGGGGGGGGGACATCAAATGAAATGTTTACCTTTCCCTCCTGCATAGGGAAATGGTCATGTCAGCACCTGGGAACCATGTGGTGAAGGTTTAAAAATTACTCTTTGACCATGGGTTTCAGCTGCCAGGCAGGTCAACCAGCCAGAACATCTCCAGAAGTTGCAAGGAGATTCCTTGGAAGGTGAAATCATTCTCATTGAAAGGGAAAAGAAGAACTGTCCAGGTGAGGAGAACAGCCACCGCCAATGATCCTTGTTGCTTACAATAAAATAATATTTTAAACCAGAAAAGAGAAGGGGAAACATCTGAATATTATTTATTTTCCCCTCCCCCAGGAACCTCTCTGATGAAGAATATATATACTATAAATCTGTTCATATTCTATGTCACTAGTGCCCGTGTTGAATCAATGTCTCCTCCAGTGAAATTTTCATAGTAGTTTGGAGAGAGGGAGAGAGGAGGAGAGGGAGAAGGAGCGGAGGGAGAGGGAGAAATGATTTATTGATTCATACGTGAGTCTTTTCCTAACATAAATACAGTGTGCATAACATTCACACATTATTTACTTTCACAGAAAGTCCTATGGGTATTCTCAGTCATCCAGATCATGGTTGTCCCACAGGAGGTGTTTTTTTTTTTCCAAATGACAACTTGTTTTTCTTTGAAGATATTTCGCTTCTCATCCAAGAAGCTTCTTCAGTTCTGAACTGAAGAAGCTTCTTGGATGAGAAATGAAATGTCTTCAAGCAAAAAACAAAGGAAGTCCAGTTGCGTTTTGAAAAAAAAAAGTACCTTTGTTTCACAGAAAGGATTTTATGCTGAAAACCACCTTGAAAACGTGGAGTAGGTTAGCCCTGGAAGAGCAGCCATCGTTTAAAAAGGTAGATCAAAGAAATGTCCAAAGCTTTTGCCCGCCCCTGACACATGTTCTCCCATTTATTTGAAAAGTATTCTCAGGAACCTCTCCTCCTGGGCTCTTGCACACAAAAGTGTCACTTGCAGGGGAATCCACACAAACCTTGAAAAGGGGTCAGGCTGCATCTTCGTGACTGCCATTTTGAATGTTTTTAACCCTGTCCCTGTGAACATCAACACTCTGCGTCCTCCTTTGAATCTAGAGGTTCCATCCAAAACACAAAACAGGCGTTGTGATACCACAATACACAAGTTTTGCTGTTTGCCTCCCTGCCCTCCCCATGGGCTAGAGTCCAGTGGTTCTCAACCTTTTTAATGCCGCGACCCCAACCGGTCGTAAGTCGAGGACTAAACCGGTCAAAAGTCGAGGACTAAACCGGTCGTAAGTCGAGGACTAAACCGGTCGTAAGTCAAGGACTACCCAACCGGTCGTAAGTCGAGGACTTTCCCTGCCCGGGAGCGCCGCGCATGCGTGGTTCCGCCCCCTGCGCCGGCCGAGGCGTAGCTGGCAAGCGGCAGAGACGGAGCAGGCCGACCACCAGCTGGCCCAGCCCAAGGGA
>NW_015402941.1:21393-24058 GCF_001527695.2 Protobothrops mucrosquamatus
CTCTCTCTCTCTCTCTCTCTCTCTCTCTCTCTCTCTCTCTCTCTCTCTCTCTCTCTCTCTCTCTCTCTCTCTCTCTCTCTCTCTCTCTCTCTCTCTCTCTCTCTCTCCTTCTCTCTTTCTCTCTCTCTCTCTCCTCCCAAAAAAACCTGGGAAACGTTAGGATCAGAGTAACAAGCAGGGCAAAATACAATCTCTGGAAATACTATATATATTCCAAAATCAAAAAGGAGAAAATATGGTCATAGGGGGATGCTTGAAACTTGATAAAACCATGTGGGATAGAGCCGTGGTAGCACAATGGTTAGAATGCAGTATTGCAGGCTGACTCTGCCCACACTCAGAAGTTCGATCCTGACCACTCAAGGTTGACTCAGCCTTCCATCCTTCTGAGGTCAGTAAAGATTGTTGGGGGCAACAGGCTGACTCTGTAAACCGCTTAGAGAGGGCTGTAAAACATCAAGTGCAAGTGCTATTGCTATTGCTAGTCAGCACCCCCACAAGATGGATTTGCAGTTGGCTGACTAACCACACCCAATATATAGTCCTTAACAGAACATCTACATGGAAGGAAATATGCAATGGGGTATCCCAAGGATCTTTACTGGGCCCAGTTCTGTTTAACATTTTCATAAATGATTTAGATAAAGGAATAGAAAGAGAACATATTGCATTTGCAGTTCACACCAAGCTTGGGGGAGTTCCTAACACTTTAGACCAGGGGTCTTCAAACTTGGCCCTTTTATGACTTGTAAACTTCAACTCCCAGAATTCCTCAGCCAGCACACTGGCTGAGGAATTCTGGGAGTCGAAGTCCACAAGTCATAAAAGGGCCAAGTTTGAAGACCCCTGCTTTAGACAATAGAGTCAAAATTCAGAAGGAACTCGATCCTATTGGGCATTGACCCTATCCAGCAAGATGCAGTTCAGAAGTGAGAAAAGTAAAATCCTGCACTTAAACAGGAAAAACCAAATGCACAGGTGTATAATAGGCAGTACCTGTCTCAACACTAAAAACTGTGCGAGGGATCTACGTGTCCTGGTGGACCACCACTTAAGTATGAGCAGGCAGCTGCCCAAAAAGCCAATGCAGTCCTGGGCTGCATCGTGAGAGAGATAGTTTCAAGATCATGGGAAGTGATAGTACTACCTTATACTGCACTGGTGAGACCACACTTGGAATACTGCATCCAGTTCTGGTTGTCACAATACAAAAAAAAAAGAGGCTGAGTACCTAGAAAAGAACGCAGGGAAGAGTAACAAAGCTTATAAGCCTCCAACAGCTTGCCTTCCAGAGTTGTAGGTGCTTCATCCCTCGTGTCAAAATTGCCCTCTCACGCCCGCATTTTTACTTAGAGGTTCAAGCTGAGGCAGGGCTGACAGCTGGAGGTTGTCATCCTTGGAAAGAAGCAACCTAGAACTAAGGAGAAATTTTGTAATGGTGAGAGCAATTAACCAGTGGAATGACTTACTTTCAGAAGTTGTGGGTGCTCCATCACTGAAAACCTTCAAAAAGAGACTGGACAACTGTTTCTCTGAAATGATATAGGGTCTACTGCTTGACTAGAAGACCTTCAAGGTCCCTTCCATTCTGTTATTTTGTGTTCTATGTTCAGGTAAATTGTCAAGATAATTCAAGCCATAGCACTAGTAGAGTAATAAGTCCATTGTCTCCTGCCTCAGGTCAGTATTTAATTATTGCTTTTCAGTCTCCCACTAAATAATAATAATAATATAGCCCTTCCCTCTGGCTCACAACAACAGAGATATGAGTTGTAATGAAAGAGAGCAGGTAGGGAGAAGGCAATGAAACCAGGATGGTTGTTAGTTACTCAGTTACTCAGATGTATTAGAAATACAGGTAGTCCTTGACTTATGACCACAACTGAATCCAAAGTTTTTGTTGCTAAGTGAGACATTTGTTAAGTGAGTTTTGCCCCATTTTACGACCTGTCTTGCCACAGTTGTTAAGTGAATCACTGCAACGGTTAAGTTAGTAACCCAGTTGTTAAGTGAATCTGGCTTCTCCGTTGACTTTGCTTGTCAGAAGATCACAAAAATGGATCATCTGATCCTGGGAAACTCCAACTCTCAAGCGTCTAGATTTTGATCAGGTGATGATGGGGATTCTGCGATGGTTATAAGTGTGAAAAATGGCCGTCAGTCGCTTTTTTCAGTGCTCTTGTAACTTGGAATGATCACTAAAAAAAAGGCTGTAAGACAAGGACTACTTTTATATTCATTCTTTCTGGTGGCAGTGCAGTTTTTTTTTTCTAACTGAGCTGGCCTTTTCTATGTTGTGATCTTTTAAAAATTGTTCTCTTTTAAAAATTATTTCCACGTTCTTGAGATCAAACTCAATAGATCTCTTCTACCTTCTTCTATGGCCAGAATGGACTCGTTAGAAGACAGTTAGGAAAAAGGACCTGGGAAGCACCCAATAAATTTCATCGGATCCTGATTTATTTTTTTTTTTAAAAAAAATCAAAACTTTTATAGGTGCGTGAGTGCTTTCACTAATGAGAGCTTAAAGAGATTTCTGGAAATCTAAAATTCAAAATTGCTGAGAAAAGAACACACCTCGGGCTTTTCCTGGATGTGTTTGCTAATATTACAAAGAATATCCCAGGGAAATATCTAAAGAGCTTGTTTCTTTCAAGCTGGTAGA
>NW_015402942.1:0-3489 GCF_001527695.2 Protobothrops mucrosquamatus
GCAATGAGATGACAACAAAAAGCTGTCCCTAAGGGAGGATGACAAACTAGTAATTAAAGTTGTGATGGTATCTCAAGAGGAAAGAACATGAAGTTTCTTTTTCCCTTTAAAATTGGGCAAAATAGTTGAGAGAAGAAAATTGTTATTGTACGCCTGCCTAAGAATGTTTGAAATGATGTTTTAATCATTATATGCTTACCTTCAACTAGAACCATCAAATCTAGTATGCAAAAAATGTGGGTGATCGCTAGGTGACAATGAAAGCTTTGGCTTTTCTCTGTCACTCTGATGCTTTCTAGTGGACAACTGGATTTTGGCATCCCAGATTTGATATCCTCAAGAGTATTACAGGTAGGATATAACACCTCAAAAGTGGTTCTATCCATTCAAGAAAAGTTAATAATAATGATAACAATAACAATAATGATAACAGTAACAACAGTAACAGTAACAATAACAGTAACAACAGTAACAGTAACAATAACAACAATAATAATAAAAATATAATAATAATCATAATGTTGGAAGGGACCTTGGAGGTCATCCAGTCCAACCCTATACCATTTCAGACAAATGGCTGTCCAGTCTCTTCTTAAAAACTTCCCAGTGTTGGAGCATTCACAGCTTCTGGAGGCAGGTTGTTCCACTGATTAATTGTTCTAATTGTCACAAAATTTCTCCTTAGTTCTAGGTTACTTCTCTCTTTGGTTAGTTTCCATCCGTTGCTTCTTGTCTGGCCTTCAGGTGCTTTGGAGAATAGCTTAACTCCTTCTTCTTTGTGACAGCCCCTGAGATATTGGAACACTACTATCATGTCACCCCTCATCCTTCTCTTCATTAGACTATATGTTTTAGCCTCCAGTCCCCTGATTATCTTTGTTGCTCTTCTCTGTACCCTTTCTAGAGTCTCAACATCTTTTTTACTTTGTGGTGACCAAAACTGGATGCAGTATTCCAAGTGTCACCTTACCAAGGCATTGTAAAGTGGTATTAACACTTCATGTGATCTTGATTCTATTCCTCTGTTAATGCAGCCCAGCACTGTGTTGACTTTTTTGGTAGCTGCAGCAGACTGCTGGCTCATATTTAAGTGATTGTCCACTAGGACTCCAAGATCCCTCTCACAGTTGCTACTATTGAGCAAGGTACCACCTATACTATACCTGTGTATTTGGTTTTTCTTGCCTAAATGTAGAACCATTGAATTTCATTTTGTTAGATAGCGCCCAATGTTAAAGTCTGTCAAGATCCGTCTGTATCTTAAGCCTATATTTCTGCCATTTACTGTCATCTTAACTCTGCTTGTAGGTGTGGAATTTCAGGCTAGGTGTGAAATTTCAGACTGGATGTGTGCTTATTTTTAAAAACCTTTCTTACCCATTGGATGTCAGTTTAAACATTCACATCGTGATTACCCTCTAGTGAACATTCCTTGCTTCCTTATTAGAATATGAATTTCACGCAGATATGGCTGGGAGGTCCCTTCACTCTGGTCTCTTAATACTAAGAGATATTGCAGTAACATCCTTCAGTGAACTGCAATTCCATTTTCCATAACTGTCCTTCCTGCTGAGGAATATTCATGTTCAACATATTCTAATGGTCTTCAGATGGACTGTTCACAGCTTCACAGAAGCAATCGTGCACTGGCAGAAGCAAAATAAAAAACTTAGTAGGCGACATTCTGCCTTGTCCTATCCAGGCTGCAGACAAATAGAATTCTTACAGAGAGATCAGTTATGTCTGTGGTCTTCTTGGACACTTAATTTTGAAGGGTTACTGGATGCTAAAATACAGGACTGACAACATGAACAAGCTGCTTATTATGGCCTTTGATTTAGCAGACTAGCCCAATCTACTCTTTGAATTGTCCTTCTGAAATCATTATTTGTTTGATCCAGGATCCTAAATTTTATTTATTTGTTTGTTTGTTTATTTATTATGTATAATTGCCCTCTCCCTCACAGAGAATCCTAATTCAATTTTGGTTCAGAAATCTAGATTTCTGAATTTCCTGATGACTACGGTTGGAATTGAATGGTGTAAGAGCTTTTCTTGAAAGTATCTGGACAGCTTAGAATCTAAATATCAGCTAAATAATAGCACACAGTATGTATGTTAGTGTTTGGATGAGGATTGTTTTAATACATGCTGATGCATGTGTGTGTGTGTGTTTGTGTGTGCATATAAAACAATAGCACTTAGACTTACATACTGCTTCAAAGTGCTTTTACAACATTCTCTTGGCAGTTTGCAGAGTCAGCATATTACCCTCAACAATCTGGCTTCTCAATTTACCAACCTCAGAAGAATGGAAGTCAACCTTGAGCCAGTCAGGATCGAACTCTTGGCAGTGGGCAGAGTTAGCCTGCAATACTGCATTCTAACCACTGCACCACCACGGCTCATACACACACACATATATACATGCATATCTTGTGACTGTAATGGTGACAATCCCAGCATATGGAAGACTGAGACTCAGAACATGTGATCTAGTGTGGATGTAATGATGGATGTCATTTTTGGTATTTTTCAGAGGAAATTCTTAGTTTGCTATCCCTTTATAAGTAATAGTCTAACTTAGTATTTCACATTAGCGCTTCTTCCACTTTGTTAACTGAAAATCATTGGAGAAAACTGTAGTCAAATAAATATAATATTCCCTTCCTCTGTATCCCAATACATTTACAGATTGTCCTTGTTTAAAACCACAATTACGACTGGCAACTCTGTTGCTAAGTTAAGCAAGACATCACGTGATCACAGCAATCCCACTTTCACTGTGGCCATTAAACAATTCACTTAAGTTTTTAAGCAAGACACATGACTGTGATTTACAGTTCTACCACTGGTTTCTGCATTGACTGCTTGTTGGTAGCCAGCTGTGAAACATGCAAATGACAATCACACGACAGCATTGCAACAGTTGTATGTGCAAGGAATGGCCATTAAGTTATTTTATCAGCACTGTCATAACTTCAGAGGATTGCTAAACAGGGCAGTTGTTAAGCAAGGAGTACCTCTATTAGGACTTAGTCAACAAGAATTAAGGAAAGATTTGATCTCTCTGTAAAGTTCACAGCTTTCCAAGAACAAAAATGAAGGAATTAAAAAAGGAAATATCCTGGCCCCATTATTATTTAGTTTATATATCAATGATTTGCCAGGATTAATGAAGGATCCCATGGTACATATGCCGATGATCCTAAATACATACTGTAACAGCTTGCTCTATGTGGATGATATGATTTTATTATCATATCATATTATCATATTATCATTATCATATGCTCTCTACATGGGGCTCCCCTTGAGGAGCATCCGGAGGCTCCAGCTAGTCCAGAATGCGGCCGCGCGGGCGGTGTTGGGAGGGACTCGTCGCTCCCATATAACACCGCTTTTGCGTGAGCTGCACTGGCTGCCGGTGGCCTTCCGGGTGCGCTTCAAGGTGTTGGTTACCACATTTAAAGCGCTCCATGGCATCGG
>NW_015402943.1:0-3489 GCF_001527695.2 Protobothrops mucrosquamatus
GGACTGGCCTAGGGGTATTTTAAATTGGTTTTTAACAAAATTTTTAGTATAAGCGGCCTATTGAATATCTATTTTTAATTACTTTTAAATTTTGTATTATATCGTATTATTGTTTTTAAGTTGGCTGTAAGCCGCCCTGAGTCCTCCGGGAGAAGGGCGGGGTATAAATTTAATAAAACTAAAACTAAACTAAACTAAACCCCGATAGCAGCCAACTTCCAGTGTTGGCGCATTCACCGCTTCTGGAGGCAGGTTGTTCCACTGGTTAAATGTTCTAACTGTCAGGAAGTTTCTCCTTAGTTCCAGGTTGCTTCTCTCCTTGATCAGTTTCCATCCGTTGCTTCTTGTCCTGCCTTCAGGTGCTTTGGAGAATAGCTTGACTCCCTCTTCTTTGGGGCAGCCCCTGAGACATTGGAACACTGCTATCATGTCCCAATTACTAGCAGCCTGGGTGAAACCTCATTTGTTTGGGGTACGGGTTAAGGTGCTGGCCTAGAAACCAGGAGACGGGGAGTTCTAGTCCCTCCTTAGGCATGAAAGTCAGCAGGGGGACTCTGGGCCAATCGCCAGGAGGTGGTGAGTTCTAATCCCACTCTAAGCAATGAAAGCCGGCTGGGTGACTTTGAGCCCAACCCATCTCACAGGGTGGTTGTTATGGGGGGGGAAAGGAGGAGGAGGAAGGGGTTTTATGACCATTCGCTGCCTTGAGTTACTTATAAAGCAATTAAAAGCAGGATAAAAATCTAATAAATAAATTTTGGACTGAAAGCAACATAAACTTTCCCTGTAGCTTTCCGCCTTTGCAGGCTAAGCAAAGAGCTAAAGGCAGATTTTGCTCCTTGATCCAACCTGAATCTCTCTCTTTCTCCCTCTGCTCACCCAGTTACCTTGCCCTGTTGCCCAAAAGGAACTTGTTTACTAAAGGTTTTCAAGCAGAGTCCCTGAAAGTCCCCAGGGTCCTTGAAGGTCATCAAGACAAGCCCAGCCAACATGAAACAGGGCAGGGAGGCTTGGCAAAGCATCCCCCAGACAGCCAAGGCCACAGATAACTCTGCTCCCTTTTCAAAGCTTTCTTTGCAAAACAAAAACCTTCTTCTTCATGTAAAGCCTCTCAGATCAGGCCTGCGGTGGCCTGCGGTGGGGTGGGCGGGGGGGGGAGTTAGAGAGAGAGAGGGGGTATCCTTGAATCTCAAGGCAAAGCAGATGAAATGGAAAACGGAAGGGTTTTTTTCCTCCTCCAAAGTATCCAACCTGCAGCGATGCAATGCATTAAAAATGCATTTGGCATTCAGGGCTGGTTAATTGAATCAGAAAATCTCCAATTTTTTTAAAAAAATTAACAGAACTGGGTAAGAGCAACTTCTAGACCAGATGACCATTTTTAAAAGAGTCGCAGCAGATATTTTAATATATATATATTTTTAAGAAACGCGGCCGCTACAGGCTGCCAACCCTGGAGTTCCACAGAAGTCTTTGGCACGCAACATGAAAAGACGAGAGGAGTGCGGCTACAACTCACAACCCACACTTCCTCTGGGGACGAAATGCGCCATGTCTCCTTTGATGAGCAAGCTCTCACCTCCTAAGCCTGGAGTTCAAGAAGGCGGCAGGGGGGGGGGGGAGAGAACGGTATCTCTGCCTTGCACAGAGAAGCCACATCCTGTGCTGATAATGACATCCCTTTAGAAAAGAAGACAAGAAGACAAGAAGAGCTCACGGAAGCTGAAATAAAGGCCACCAAGTGATGACTGCCCAGGAGGGTCACCTCTCCAGCGGGCCCAGACCCCAACTCCCATGTCCAGAGGACCCTCTGAAGCGGAAAGACACTGGCAACTTCACGGTATCATCAATCTCAACGGCTGGATAAGTCTACACTCCTGCGAGCAGAAGGGTCCCACTCCAAAGAGGGAGAAAGAAAGAAAGAAAGAAAGAAAGAAAGAAAGAAAGAAAGAAAGAAAGAAAGAAAGAAAGAAAG
The DNA here is from genome assembly GCF_001527695.2 of Protobothrops mucrosquamatus. NCBI lineage: Eukaryota > Metazoa > Chordata > Lepidosauria > Squamata > Viperidae > Protobothrops > Protobothrops mucrosquamatus. The sequence goes on from NW_015402943.1 coordinate 1,976, forward strand.
AAAGAAAGAAAGAAAGAAAGAAAGAAGGGAGGTAGGTAGGTAGGTAGGTAGGTAGGTAGGTATTTTTTGTAACCAAACAGTGCCTTGGGAGTTTGGAGAAAGGAAGTTATGCTGTTTAGGAAGAAGACCTCCGTCTCATTGTAACTCTACTAAATTAGGTTTGCAGGTTCTGGGCTGGTGCAGGACCTGCTGCCCAAGGTTTTACTGCTCTCAGGAGCAAAAAGAAATTGGAAAGACCTCAGTAGTTAACTTACAAATATATATTTTGTGGAAACTTTCTCTGCAGAGTACAAATGGGAGTGAGGCAGTCTCCGGTCCATGCTGACCCAGACTTACTTGCTTACTTTTAGCAGGCCCTCTAAGCATGCCCAGAAGCTACAGACTGGGTGGGAGGGAAGAGGACTTTGACGATTCTAGCTCAGCAGTCATAATGCTGGTGAGGAGGCCAGTTCAGTCCGACATCCAAAAGGACTTAAGGACCACCAAATCAGATCTGGAGAAACCACATTTCTTACCATCACATCTAACTTCAGGGTGAGAACTTCCATTCTTGCAAAATGTTGCCCATCAAGCCATTAAGTGCAGCACACACTGAGTATCTTGCCTCAATACTTATATCAAGGAAGGAATTTCTTTCTCGGCAGAGGTGAGGAAGGATCGTGCCCTTGACAGTAAAAATCAGATTTAAAGGAGTTTCCAAACATCTGAGTTTTATTTTGCCCTGTGGTGTTCAGTGAGTGGCAGCATCTAGCTGAACTTGGCCTATCTTGGAAATTAAACAGGGTTGTGCATGAATAAACCACAATTGGCTAGGTTCGCCAAACACGCTCACCAAAGGCCAAGACTCCCCCCCCCACTGCTTTCCGAACCCGGGTGCAAAACTCAGCCAATGTGCAGGCTAAGCAGTTGAGTCACTCCAGATCTTCCAGACAAACATCTAAGTTCTCGGCTGGGTTTAATCGCTATGCATAGCCACAATGTGGATTCCCTGCCTACAAGTTAGCAAATTGCTCCAACCAGGCGTATGGTGGTTTGTGCAATAAACCAGTTTAGTATTGCGGTTGAACGCTTTCGTTGGGGGCTGAATTTCCTGCTCGAGGGAAATTCGCCGGAATATTACCCAATCCGGAGTCTGGTTTCCTCGAGATGTTCTGAAGTCACCAGGAACAGAAGCCAAACGTTGCTTTCCCTGGAATCACCACTTCATCCACCCACCCAACTGTTCCTCTCCAGCAGCCTCCTCCGAAGCCCTCCCCCACCCCAGCCGATGCCAATCAGGCCCCTGTGCTGCCCACCCACCTTCCCGAACCTCCCCCCCCCCGTGCCTTCAACTGTCATCCCTTTTATACGTTTTTAATTCGCCAGGATTACCCGAACAAGGGTGGTAATTAATACTAACCCCTCCTCTACCGTATATGCTAATGGCATGAGCCATAAAAATTAATTTGCAAACATGTCATTACACAATAGCTGTACAGCCAATAAACCTGCAATTATAGGCCAATCACTGAACA
>NW_015402944.1:0-3487 GCF_001527695.2 Protobothrops mucrosquamatus
CTCTCTCTCTCTCTCTCTCTCTCTCTCTCTCTCTCTCTCTCTCTCTCTCTCTCTCTCTCTCTCCATGAGTACCTAGGGAGCAAACAACAGAATGAGGCTGTTGCTCTGGTTGGCCATTACAGGAACATCTGGTTGGCCATTACAGGAAGCAGGAAGCTGAACTAACTGCTCTTTGGCCTCTTGTTATATTCATCCACTCAGAACCCTTTTCACAATTTCATATATGGTGTGGAATTAAAGAAAAACAAGAGAAGCAAAAAATTGTTACATTTCACATCATCAGACTTTCTAAAGAAGCCCAAGGGAGGGAGCAGAAGAGTTTCATCGCGGACAAGGTTATACAGTGGTGGATGGGTGGATAGTTTCATCAACCCGAAGGTCCAGATTTGCCCAAACCTGCATGCCAGTGGCCATAGCAACAGAAAGAAGTAGGCATAAAGGCATAAAGACAAGGTACAGAAGGGAGGGCAGGGCCACCTTCAACGGGTTAAAAAATAGTCAAGGCAGAAGCTGTGAACAAATGATCAAAGCTTCAGCAATTTTAAACACATTGTACCCCAAAGTTTTTCAAATTGCGTGAACTGTACAAAAAGAACATCTTCCTACATTCCCAGGCTTCTCTTCTTGCCAATGCCAGCAGCTATTTATTTCCTTCATTTTTAAAAAATGCTACAATGCTAGAGTATAATGCTAGAGCAGTGGTGGCGAACCTATGGCACGGGTGCCAGAGGCAGCACTCGGAGCCCTCTCTGTGGGCACACGTGCCGTTGCCCCAGCCTCGCCTCCCCCGCGACTCCCTCCTCTCCAGCAGCCCCCCTGAAGGAGAGTTGCCCCTGAGTGTGGCCCACGTGGAGCAGCGCAGCCAAGGACATGGCAGCCAGGCAGCGTAGACAAGACTCTGCCCTCATGCACAGTTGATACTGCAGGGTGCGGGCACAGGGTGTGACCACCATAATGCTGCTGGGCTGCCTGAGTGATCTGCAGCGGGCCCTGGAGGCAGTGAGTGACCGTGCGGGCAGGCTGGGCAGGAGATGGGGGGTGGAGTGGGGGCGGGGCCAGTTTTGGGGCACTCGGTCTCTAGAAGGTTTGCCATCACTGTGCTAGAGTATAAAAGATATAAAAGTAGTTTACATTATTTTTGAACATTTGTGCATTTGAGCTTAAGCTGTTTAGAATATTAAAGTTTAATACCTAAAAATAAGGCATTTTTTAAAAGTGGCTGTACCAAAAATTCAGAGTGTGGTTCTTCACATATTGTACAATGGCTAACATCTTCCTGAAAACAACCAAAGGTCTACAGCCTGATATATATCATCTCTAGGTAAAGATCAGACAGTGGTATGTCAATTTTTTGGGACTGAATTGCTTAGAGACAACTGTGATTGACATGGTATAAAATTTCCTCAATTAATCAATAAAGACATTTTTGGCAGGTCAGTTGCCAAAGGGCTCAATTCAAATTACATTTGGTATTCATATTACTATGTATGTGTGTTGAGTACATGCATACCATATATACGGCACAAACTTTGGAATCTTTAGATAATCAGTTGAACAAGAACTGTATACTGGAAAGTGGAAACAGATCATCAACCTTTATAGACTGAACCAATGACACCGTTTTATATATAGCTTTTACATGCTTCTAAATATTGGTAAGCATTTCTCTTCTGTTGAATCTGTAATGACAGCACAGAAAGTTAATAATCAGAACAGTTATGCGCTGGAGGCCAGAGGCAGGGGAGTGGAAAGAAAGGAGTGCCTCATAGTCACATTTGTTTGAAAGTGATCAGCTGCCATTGATCAAAGAAGGCATTGATCAACATAAACATATATGTGCCACCCTCCTGGTGTTTGTTTTGAAAGGTTTTTGCAATTCTCCACAGCATTAATTTTGCAGAAATTGCAAAAAGTTGCCAACTTGATGAGCTCCTCCCCCAATCCCTTTAGACATGGCATACAGCTGATTTCTCATAGGAATAAAAGTGCCCATGACTCAGTTAGCTGTGCTATAGGGTTATTGATCTTTCAACTCTCCAGATCACCACACCCTCTTCCAGTTTCTTAAATCATATCCCTTCAGTTTATAAGCTGGTTTATTTGTGAGATGTTCCAGCAACAAATCATTGTGAGACCTGATGTATCTGATGCTTCCAGATACTTTTCTAGAGGAGCCCCACGTAGAGCATGTTGCAATAGTCAAGAAGGGAGATGACCCAGTGTGTGAGTGACCAAGAGTAAGGCCTTCTTATCCAGGAAGGAGCGTTACTGGTGCACAACATGAAGTTGAGCAAAGGCCCTTCTAGGCATGCCTGCCACTTGCACTTCAAGCAGGAGCTGTGAGTCCAGGAGGGGCCCCAGCTTATGCACTGGGTCCATCTGAAATAATGCAACACCATCCAGGACCAATGATGATAAGCTTCCAGATACAGAGGGGCACCACTCACAACCACTTCAGACAAAGTTCCAAGATAAGCCACAGTCTTCCAGTTCTTACCATACATTTCTTGTTGTCTTAAACAACTTGCTGGAAGAAGAATTCTTAACGTCTCATCAGCTTGCATTATTTCTAAAACCTCTTTTTGCAGGTATACATGGGTTTTGGATTTTGTTTCGTTAATTTCAAGGTCAACATAGCTTCTGGGTTTTTATGGGACTCTTAGTAAATGGAGTTGGCTTTGGTTAGGGGCTGATGAGGGAACCACCAGGGAAGGCAAGACTGGAAGTGGAAGCAGTGGCCAACACTTTTCTGATTGGCCAGAGGGAGGTCCACCACACTAGACACAGCTGATAAAAGAGATGGTAGCCACAAGCCACCTCTGTATTATTTCTCAGAAAATTATATGGCTGTATCCAAGTAGTCTTGAGCTTGACTAAGACAAGACTTTCCCCTTTCCTTATTATACAGTTCTATTCTGTTCAGCTATTTGAGACAGAATTTTTTTTATTTAAAAAAAAACACCAAATTCTAGTTGCATAGGCACAAAGTGAATGGCAACTACGGTATGATAGATTATATCCAAGCAAGGTATAGAGGCAATTAGAAAGCTTTTCAAGAGACTTTGGGACCCTTCCCTCAGGCCTATTTCGTCTTCCTTATCTTTTGCCCTTGGCCAGAAATACTGAAGCTGAGCACCCAACCAAGGGGTGGCCAGAGGGGGAAGGAAAGGATCCCCTGCCTGCTCTGACAGCCTCTTTCTGAGGCCACAGAAAAACTGGCTGCTGCTGGAGCAGAGAAGCTGGAGGGAGCCGATAAGCCTCAGCACAGCGATAGAAATCGGCTGACTAGTTATCAAGGAAGAACAAATACCAAATAGATTTTGATGTGCTAGTTACCATTTTGGGGTTGTTGTTTTTTTTGTTTACCCAAGGAAAAAAGAAAGATGAAAAAAGAGGGGTGAAAGAAAATTATCTTTCCCCTCCCTTTGGCCAAGTGATTTTCCCAAAGGAAGCATGCAGGAGCCTGATGGCAGAGGAAGGGCTGATG
>NW_015402945.1:0-3486 GCF_001527695.2 Protobothrops mucrosquamatus
CCTTCAAAAATAGAAGCGCCCCACCACAAAGTCTCACAATCATCCCGCAAAATGTCATCTCAAACAAAAATAAGTACACCCCAAAAGAAAACAACCAACTCCTAAACATGTGAAGAGGTTATCTGTCATCTACCTACATAAATTCTCCTCTCCCACAAATAAATTAAGCAACAGCCAACCTTCAAACCCACAAGCAAAACATACCTCATAATGAACAGAAAACAACCTTTTGCAAATCTACAACTGAAGGAGCTATTTTCTGCGGTTGGGGTAATATAACTGCTATCAGTTCAACGCCAGGCAAGACAAAAAAAAAATTGGTGCAGAAAAAAACATCTTGCTTGGTTGCCTGCCATAGCAATTCCATTTTGCAATGCCAGATGTTAATGTCACAGGCCAGCATGCTTTTAAGTACAATTCCTAAGACTGTGGAGTTCTCCCAAGAACCTCTACCAGCCTATGTTGAAAAAGCATACATATTAAACTCTTGGTTCTGGTTTCAGTATGGTTTTATCATCATACTCTGTGTAGTTTTAATGTTTTAATATTTTAAATATGTCTTACTTCCTTTATAACTTCCTTTAAAATCACCTTATAAGGAAGATGTGTGGCATAGAAATTTAATAAATTAATTAATAAAACCATCATGAGAAGTAGCAGCAGTAGCGAATGCATCAAATTTAATTTTTAATGTGGTAAATATTGATCAATATAATGTTCTTTTGGGGTCCTCCATAATTTTTTAAAAGAGGAAAGGTGTCCTGAGAGGAAAAAAAAAAAAAGACACACTAATGTAGATAAATGCAACCATTATGCTGCATCTCAGGTTCTTTCGGGTTTTTTTTTTCTCACTTGACACAACACGACCCCCTCTTCAATCTCCTTGCCAATTATTTCCATTACCAAAGGATGCAAAATTCCATAGCAGCAATACGTTGATTTTGCTGGAGGGAACAGAGTTGAAACGTATAATGTTGGGCAGAGGTCTTCAAACTTGGCCCTTTTATGATTTGTGGACTTCAACTCCCAGAATTCCTCAGCCAGCATGCTGGCTGAGGAATTCTGGGAGTTGAAGTCCACAAGTCATAAAAGGGCCAAGTTTGAAGACCCCTAATGTTGGGTATGTATAAGTAAAATAAATTCATTCATTCAGCGTTCCTACTATGCTGCTTCCTGCCCTTTCAATGTGCTGCTAATAATTTGGCAGATTGTATCAGATTTCAGCTACTAGGGAAGGGGGGTCCAGGAGGTCTCCCCCAAAAGGGAAGGAATGCCCCAGAAATTGATAACTCAAGTCAACTGATTCACTTTTCAAATGTATTACTATATGAGTTGTTCTTTCTGCGAAGTCCTTCAGTTTGCCAGACTTTATTTTGGCCAAGCTTGAAAATTTCTCAGTGGATCAAGGAAGGAATTGGTGTTTGCCGTTTTAACTGAGCACAGAAATTGGGAACGGATGGACAGACCAAATTGCATGCATGGCGTCACTGCAGCACACAAACCAACTAAAGCCCTCCAAAACATTCTAAAAAGCAAAAAATAAAAAATAAAAAATCCAGCAGCCCCAGAAGTAAAAACAGGAGTCATTTACAATATATAGTATAAGGTTGTAACAGTCACTAATGTAGACCAAACAGGCAGAAGAGTAGCACAGCACATCCATGAACACCAGCTAGCTGTCAGAAGACTTGATGAAAACTCCTTAATTTCACAATATGTGGACAGACTCAACCATAGTTTCAACTGGGAAACTGTGAACATCCTAGATCAGGGGTAGGCAACCTCAGCTCTTTTATGACTCATGGACTTCAACTCCCTGGGAATTCAATTCTGGGAACTGAAGTCCATGAGTCATAAAAGAGCCGAGGTTGCCTACCCCTGTCCTAGATGAAGATCAAGTCCAAAACAGCCAGAGAATTTCTGGAAGTGTGGCACTCAGAAAAATCGGCCATCAACAGGCACATAGAGACAAACAACATCTACATACCACTCAAAAGAGACCCAAACACCTCCTCACCAGCAATCAATACCCATGTGAGCAGAGATTAACACCAAGATTAACATTAGACCAGCAATCAAGAAGTAAACAATACCCCAATCAAGGAATTACCCAAACAAATAAACAAGCTAGTAGTAAACAACAGCCTAACCAAGGAACCACCAAGAACACTCCCACTAATACTGAGATGGCAAACAACTGGTGTATAAAAATAAGAGCAAACCCCATTCCCTTCTAACACTGATGATGTTATCTGGTGGTAATGGAACATCTGCAAGAAAACCATCATGCTCAGAGACTTCACACAGACCAAATTAGTCCCCTTTCTTCCTTTTATATATTTTATCACTCTTCAGGCTGATATATTAAACAGGACCATCTATTAGGACCCTGGAAGCATGCCTTCTCTGTTGCATTGCCTACCCTCAGGATTGAGTCCATCTCATGATTTGAACAACCCCCACCCTGGTCTTTCAAAGGGTCCTTGAAGACCTGGCTCTCCATATCCAGGGTTTTGGCAAGGGTGACTGAAGCCTCTGGGGTTGTTTTTTTTAAATTCCCATCTGGATTGGTTACTTCTGCCACATATGTGTGTGTGTGTTTTCCTATTTTAGTGCTCTTTAACAAGCTGTAAACTTGAATCTGGAAGTCGGGAGGTATGTACAGGTAGTTTTTGACTTACAACAGTTTGTTTAGTGACCCTTCAAAGTTACAACGGCACTGAAAAAAGCGACTTATGATGACACTTGCAAGTGTTGCAGTATCCTCCTGGTTACATGATCAAAATTTACACATTTGGCAACAGACTCATATTTATGATGGTGGTAATGCCCTAGGATCATGTGATCATCTTTTGCCACCTTCCGACAAGCAAAGTCAATAGGGAAGCCAGATTCACTTAACAACCGCATCACTAACTTGACAACTGCAGCGATTCACTTACCAACTGTGGCAAGAAAGCTCGTAAAATGGGGCAAAACTCCCTTAACAACTGTCACGCTTAGCAAGGGAAATTTTGGGCTCAATTTTGGTCGAAAGTCGAGGACTACCTGTAAATTTACTTAATTAATCAGTTCATCCATTTCCCCCTTTTGGTCTTTCCCATCCCTGTGATCTCCCACCACTTCAAAGTTTAAGCTGCTGTGCTTCCACTTTGCCCCTTCTGCAAAATTTAAACTCTGCAGTGCTCCCCCTTCGTGCTCCCACCAGGGCTTATGCAACATAAGGGCATCCATGCATGGAAACCTCTGAATAAATGATTAAGGTATGGGAAGTAAGATTGCAGATGAATAAGAAAAAGATCCGACATGTCAGACCAGTTTGGCGGAAGAAGCAGTGACAGGAGGAGATGGTGAGCATCTTTTCCAGAAGATCTACATGCACAAGCTGGACAGCCATCTGCTGGGAAAGGTTTAATTTGGATTCTTGCCCTCCGCACTGGGGTCGCTCTCAGTGGGCTTCCAACTGTTTAATTCCATGATAGGCCT
>NW_015402946.1:0-3486 GCF_001527695.2 Protobothrops mucrosquamatus
TAAAGTGTTGCATTTTTATTGCAGAAGATTACAATTTAATCAGACTGCATGAACCATCAAAGAGAAAAGGGAGAGATGTTCTGCCACCAGTTGCTAAGGATGGAAGAGGAAAGAAAGAGCCACAGGTAATAATAATAATAATAATAATAATAATAATAATAATAATAATAATAATAATAATAATAATAATAATAATAATAATAATAATAATAATAATAATAATAATAATAATAGTGAAGTTGGAAGGGATCTTGGAGGTCATCTAGTCCAATCCCCTGCTCAGGCAGGAAATCCTATACCATTTTGGACAAATGGCTGTCCAGTCTCTTCTTAAAAACTTCCAGTGTTGGAGCATTCACCGCTTCTGGAGGCAGGTTGTTCTACTGGTTAATTGTTCTAACTGTCAGGAAGTTTCTCCTTAGTTCTAGGTTGCTTCTCTCCTTGATTAGTTTCCACCCGTTGCTTCTTGTCCTGCCTTCAGGCACTTTGGAAAATAGCTTGACTCCCTCTTCTTTGTGGCAGCCCCTGAGATATTGGAACACTGCTATCATGTCACCCCTCGTCCTTCTCCTCGTTAAACTAGACATACCCAATTCCAGCAGCCGTTCCTTATATGCTTTAGCCTCCAGTCCCCTAATCATCTTTGTTGCTCTTCTCTGTACTCTTTCTAGAGTCTCAACATCTTTTTTACATCGTGGTGACCAAAACTGAATGCAGTATTCCAAGTGTGGCCTTACCAAGGCATTGTAAAGTGGTATTAATACTTCACGTGATCTTAATTCTAACCCTCTGTTAATGCAGCCTAGCACTGTGTTGGCCTTTTTGGCAGCTGCAGCACACTGCTGGCTCATGTTTAGGTTAATAGGGTTAACCTAAATATGGTTATTTAGGTTAATAGGGAGAAAGGAAGATTTTGTAAACCAGGCTGCATCAACCATCAAAGAGAAAGGAGGGGAAGAGAGATTTCTCCATACTCTAGCTTGACTATGGCTACCCTTCTGAGAACAAGAAAACTGTGCAGTGATGAGTGAATACTACTTCAGCTGCCACTGCTCTTCTCTATCATCAACTAGTATCACTGTCAAAATGCATTAAAAAGCAAGGCTTTCCACACAAACATGTCTCTGAAAATGGAAATTTAGTAGGGCAACTCTCCATAGTTCTCTTGGCATCATTTTTGGAAGTGGCTTGCCCTTGCCTCCTTCCCGGAGATGAGAGAAAGTGATCGGCCTAAGGCAACCCAGCTGGCTTTGTGCCTAGGGCAGGAGAGAACTCATTTTCTCCTTATTTCTCAAACATGATGTTAAAAGAACGCTACATCGAACTGTCTCTCACATTGCTAAAATGGTTACAGCATATTAAAAGCGACACTGAGCTAAAGAAAGCCGTGCATCTTTTAAACTGCTCTAATTTATCCACATATGAACCAATCATCACCAAATTTGATATGAATCCAGTAGAAATTTGGTGCATATATGCTTGAATAGGCTTTTGATGTTGCTGGTAAGGTAATCTCTAAATTATAGGTCCCAATTTACATACAAAATTGAATAAACAATTGCAAGTCATACATAAATAGCAAAAATCGTCAGTCGGTCATATAAGATGAATAAGGATCAAATTGCAAAACAAAGGTAAGAAGCGAGAGTGAATTGGTCCAAAGGAAGGAACTGAAGTCATGTCTGGATATATGAAGTTATGTCTGAGATCCTCAATAAGAGAAAGTTTAAAGAACAAAGAGTAATAATGAGAAGTAGGTATAGTGGAAACAAAGTTGGCTTGTAAGAACAGGAGGTAATATAGCATTGGTATAAACCACATTTTGCTGTTTTGTTTTCTTATCACATGCTTTAATTTCTTTGGCTTACAATTTCTTATCCCCGTTATCCTTTCAATTATGTTGCATACCTGAAAGAGGAAGAGTGTGATGAGTGTACATATATTATTTATTTATATATTAATATTATATCCTTCGACTTTGAACAGGAACTCAAAGCAGTGTACGTAGTGTTCTCTCTCCCTATTTTCCCCAAAACTACTCTGTGAGGTGGATTCAGCTGATTGGCCCAAAATAACCCAAGCGGTTTCTGCAGGTGCCAGTGAGCTAGCACCTTATGCCAGTCCACTCTGCCCTAACTGCTACATCACATTGGCTATATTTGGGGAGGTTTTTTTCCCCCTAGATCTCATCTGCTATTGTTTGTATGCTAAGGTTCCTGAATCATTATCAAGAAGTCAACAAAGGATTTTGAGCATTATAATGAAAGTTACATTCCAATCCTATTTACAGAGCTGTTCCTGCCAATCTATAACCATCCTGGAACTGGACTGACTTAATGTATTGATTCAATAGTAGCACAGATCAGTAAAGTAAAACTGAGTGTGCTTCATTTTTGTTATATTTAATTCACATTTATTTTAACTTACACTAATATTCCATAGCAATCTATATCATTACAATAACAACAATAACAACCATAAAAGGAAACAAAAGTAGAATGAAAAGGTTGGTAGAAATAGGGAAAGAGGAGGTGGGAAGGGATATTAATCAGCATCCATTGTTTCTCATCCTGCTGTGAGTTCAATTTAGAGAAAGGTTATAAAAAATATCTTCACCCTCAGCCTTCAGCTAAACATAATATTTTTGAAAAGTCTTTTTATGGTTTGATAAGCATCTAATGTATGTTTTAGAAATTAATCTACACAATATATAAATAGGATAAGTGTCCTGTTCCTTAGCTGATTGTATTTATTTGTTCAGTTGGTGCTTTAAAGAGAAATGTTTAGTGACCAAAAGTGTATGCCTAATCATCCAGCATTTTCATGCAAATTGACAGATAATGCAAGCTAACTATGAATTTTAAAAATGTCCTAGTGATTTTCTGAAACCTCAATGTTTTAAATGAGCCATTATTTGAGCCAGAGACTTAAAATCAGTATTACATAAGTTTGTTTTTAATTTTTTTTAATAACTAATAGCTGAACTAATACAGTAACATAATATTAGTGTAAAGTCATGACTGAATGGATGAGTAAATGAAGGGCATGATTAATGCTTACCAAAGTACTAAAAGCAGGAATAAAGAGACTGAAAATAATGAAGTAGGGTCAAGTGTTTTCTTCTTATACATTATACTGTATGTACATCAACATTCCTCCTTAGGCTTAGAACAGGAGTCCCCAAACCCCAGTCCATGGACCAGTACCGGGCCACGGCATGCCAGCAACTGGTCTGCACAAACAAACAAAGCCCCATCCACGAGATGCAGGCAGCACACAAAACCACGCACCCTCTGGTCCACGGAAAAACCTCTCTCCTTGGAACTGGTCCCTGGTGCCCAAAAGGTTGGGGACCTCTGACTTAGAAGGCAAAATTGCAACTAGATATATGTAAACAACCAAGCAAATCCACACATATCCAGAAAAGTATGCCATAAATGATGAAAATAATGGCTATAACGTTGAAAAACTTGATAGAAAGAAGGA